>NW_009729494.1:0-16054 GCF_000703405.1 Apaloderma vittatum | reverse complement strand
AGGAAGAGGTAGGGAAAATTTACATCTTCTGATAATCTTACCCACTTATCTTAATGAGTAAAGCAAGGTTTGGCTTTTTCCTCTTCTGTCCTATGTGTTGCACACTTCCTTTCTTTGCACTGCATTGCCTCTGGAGTGATGGGTAATTACTTTCCCTGTTCAGATTTTGCCTATAGCTTGCCTTGTAGCAAATATCTTCTGGAAATATCAGCGGGGATAGGAAAAGGTGCATGAACACACATGAATACCTATCTGTGGGCTTGCAAATGCTGCACAACCCAATGGGAAATGGCTTCTAGTAATTTGCTGTGTTAAGTTACCTGGCTTCTCTGTGTCTTATTTATTCCTTCTATAAGATGAGAGGTGCTTACCTTCTTTGTCTGGAACAAATTCCTTCTTGACTCAGTCCTGGATCTTTTGATGTTTTTCTGGATTGATTTTTTTCCATGCTGCTTATAAAAACAAGTGTCTGTATTCTGTAGTCAAGCCCCAAACCCCATTGAGAAGCTACATTTCCATTGCTTCTGAACCTGAAGTCAAGTTGCTTCTTGTTTCCATCACTGAAAACCCTGAGCCCAAACTTGAGTAAACACTGTCCTCACTCCTGCCAGGCCCTCCAAGCAAGTGCTGTTTCATACGCAAACTAATGGCTTTGGATGGACTGCCCTAAGCCTATTTACTTGAAGTCTGGCTCAAGAGCTCCTATCTTTTGGTCATTACAGGCTTCTTTTCTTTGGCTTGATTTCCTGATTCCCTGAGGCTGTCACAATATTTCTTAGCCTCCTGCCAGACTTGGCTTCTGGTTTGCGAGCTGTCAGATGACTACTCAAACAGTTTTGCATTATGTATTGGTAACAGGCTACTAAAAGTAGCCTACTTGTAGCTATACAAAACCCAAGAAGAATTAACACATTTAGAAACAATAGGTTTGCTTAAAAAATAAATTTAAAAAACCCCAACAAACAGTCGAATACTTCATCATCAATAAGCAGGGACTTTCTACTTGTTATTTTTTATTTTGGATGCAGAGAATCAGGTTTTATGATATTATCTTGAAGATAATATGTCTGGATGCATCAGAACTGAAGGCATTCATGGCAGGATATGCAGTTGTCAGTGCATTCACAGTGAGACTGTTTCTTGCTGTTTCCATAGGTCTTCTCACTGTGTTACTACAGCTATATGATATCTATGGATGGAGAAATTCATACTTTCCTTCAAAAACGGCCTAATTCAGATTCTGTGCTCCTAACAGCAGGACTACTAAGTACCTTCTAGACTATGGGAATCTTTCACAGTGAATGAGGAGTGAGTGGAAGAGGATTTAGTTCAAGGAGGACCATTTGTACCTTGCTTTGTAGTTGATGAATTTGGTTTTAACCATTGCCTCTCCTACTGCTGACTGGTTGATTACTTCCAAATGCATTATGCTACAGGTACTGTTGATCCTCGGAAGTCTTCACATGGTATTTTCCAGATGACATTAACTTAAAAATATTTCCCATCAGAAACTCCAAGAACAACCAACTACAAATTCCCAAAATACTTTTTTTTTAAAAAATTGTTTTCTATAAATTCATGCAACCCATTTTTATATCTCATTAGAGCCCTTTAAAGCATGTTATAACTATTTTGAGGTTGTAGTTATTTTTTTACAGTGAATTTTTTGACTGTGAATTAGAACTTTAGTCTGTTCCTTCATGGTACCCTAATTTAATGTTAATTTTTAAATTATTTTACGATACAAAACAGATTAGAGACTATAAACCGAGTAGCTGATTTTCCTTCTGGAGCAGATAGCATCCAAAGGCAGGTTTTTTGCTTCCATGTAAAAAAAGATTTTCTTTCACTCTCTGAACTGAATTTATTGCTGGCAGAAATGGTAGCCAACCTCGCTGAATAATAAATGTGTTTTTTATCTACAAATTCCTATGAAACATTCTTGGCAGCCACTCTGTAATCTTTTCATCTCTGTCTAACGTTACATTCATCTGGATGAGAAGGTCAGACCATATTTTGCAGTGCGTGGGGAATTTTGATTGTCTAAAAATACTGTTTCCATGCATAACTTTGTCAGAACTCACCTTCTGTAGTTATTTCAAGTATCCTGCTCACTCTGCCTATCCGGAAGTTCAAGTAGTTTGCTATCTGAAAAGTGTGCATTGTTAGATTGTGGGGTAACTCTAAGAATGGACAGAGAAACACTGAAGGCAATAGAAAGCCCCCATTGATTTCAGTGGAATTTGAATAAGACCAAGTTGAATCAAATAAAGTCATGAGAGCTTGAGGCAGGTTGATTTTGTTTACTTTTTCCTTAATCTCCCTTTGACTTAAAAATAAAGTCCTTGAGGAATAAGCTGGCTTCTGTCGGCAGGTTATACTTGAACAAGCAAACCATGATATGATACCAGAACATCCTAGTGTTGTTTTATTTGAAGTGGACACCTGCACACTAGGAGCTGGCTTGCAACCAATGATTCATTCCTCAATTCAGTTCAGTTCAAAAAGATTTAATTGACATGATAAGCTATACAAGTGTAGCCAAAGAATTAGAGAGGCAGGTCCTTCAGATAGCTATTAGATGATGATGGGTCTAATCTTCTCATACAGGAGCTATATTCTTGGAGTTTGGTCTCTGACACACATGTAGCTACTGGAGTCCACCTCTAAAATCACATGAAATTAAATTTTTTTTCTTGACAGACTATGCAAATTTTTTCTTGGTTTATATATATAAATATTTGTGTGGACACGAGTGTGAAGTTTCTTCCTAACTACCTCAGTAGAATGGAAGAAATCTTTGTTTTCCTACAGTCACTCTGTTTGCAAGGTCAGTAATAGCTGGGTTGGTCCTGTGGGTTTCCCTAATTTTTTTGAGAAGTCATAACCCAAATGCATACATTCAGAAGAGAGTATTTGAAACAATCATCTCTGTTTCTCATTAAAATTTTTTTTTATGAGAAAGGTAAACTTTCCCTGAAAGATATGAATATCTAAATTCTAAGAAGTTCTTCCCAGAGGAGAATTATCTCTGAAATATGAACATAAAATTTACTTTTTTTTTTTTAAGTGTAATTTTTAAAGTGTAATTTTTTAAAGTGTAATTCCAGTTACAATGGTAGGCCAAGATTTGGTTTTACATGGTAAAAATTCTGAAGCACTTTTTGAAATCCACAGTTCATATAGGGAAATGTCGCTTTATTTTTCTCTTGGTACCAACTGTAATCCTGAAAGACTGTCCAGTAAACAAAATATGAGTGTACTAAGAGTGATTACATCTATGTGTGTCTAGTATTTTCTCTAGGTAACTAATTCTTTCCCCCTTTTTTCCACCTTTACTCTGTCTCCAATGACTTCGGCGAAGCTTATTCAAACACCTGCTGGGTCAAGTACTTTGTAGCACCTGCAAAGAGAACAACTCCTATTGCTAAACTTTAATCTTTCCATACTTTTTGAAGACATCATCTCTGAAAAAAATCTCTCAGACATCTTATTTGACCTGAGAATGAACATGAATGATATAAGAAAGAATCCCCTGGAAATAAGAAAAAGCCAAATGTGGAAAATGAATTGGAACTAGATACTAGAAGTCTTGCTGCAGAATTGACTGCTAGACCTTAAGACCGATCATGATGACCCCTAAGAGATGCACTCATAGAAGGAGAATCATAGGTGGAAGCGCCTAACATCCTTGTACATTGTTTGCTGCGGCCTCTACACATGAAGAAGTAGCTGAAGCTTGGCTGAGCTATCAACTTTCAAAACTCAGCCTTCTCATAAGGCAGGGGAACAGCAGTAGGAAGAGCAGCCCTCACTCTTTTACCAGGACGATAAGCTCTAAGTAGCTATTTCTTCTCATTCAGATGAATGTGTTCTGTAGCTTTACTTCTTGAAATTTTAGAGGTAGATTTTTGGTTATTAAATCTTGCCAGGAAGACTACTGAAAGCAACTTTACTTATCTTCACATTTGCATTTATGTACACCAAAGGTTTATTCCTGCATTTTACTTTTAAGATTTCTCTTTGACTGAAACATCTCTTCCTCCTCATTTGAATGTTGGTTTGGTTTTTTTTTTCTGTCTGTTGTGGTAATGTCTGTAGGCTTCAGTCACAGATTAGAGGTCCCACTCTACAACGTTCTATGTACATAAATAAGAAAAAAGGAAATTCCTACCCCTGCAGATTTTAACTGTATAAATTTGTAGCCCTTGAAACAGCTTCTGCTTTAACAATATAGCTGATAAACTGAAGAAGGAAACTGTCCTTCAATCTCCTCTTTCATCTCGACTCATCTGAGTCTGATTGATATCATCTAGAACTGAGAAGGAAACTACTTTTCATCCATGAATGTTTTAATTCTTTCTTCCTCTTTCCTGGGACAAAGTTAAGAATATGAAGGCTACTGAGGAAAAGAAAACAAACAACTAAACAGACTGAAAGACACTCAATGAGCCCTATTTCACAAGAGAGAGAACACTGGAAGTAATATCTCTGCACCTTTTTGGTCAGAGCACAGAATATCCTTCCCTCTGGGACCATCATTTTCAGGGTTCCTCCTACAGATCAATACTCTTCTGTCAGAATCCTTGTTTCTGCAACCCAGCAGCTAGAGCACACTCCTGAGATTAGGAAGACTGGGAGACGTCATGTTCTGCAGCTTGATGAGCCAGTCCTAAACTTGGACTGGACTGCAATACACCCTAGATCTGCAATATCTTTATGACGAAAGTGCTTCCAGAACAGCTAATTTTTTGCCCAAGAATTGTTATTGTTACAATAAACAAGTTTTATCCAGTAAGGAAAATAAACTTTCATTAAAAATACTCAGCTAATCTTACCCATGACTTCTAACACAGCACTGACACTGCCTAATGTATTTCTTGGGCTTTCCACATAGTAAAATATCTTACCTATGAAGTCAGTTCTCTCCTTCTTCTAAGCAAAAGATAAGCTTTATAACCAACTTGAAAAATAAAAGGCTAAGTAGTGCTAGACACAGAGCATCTAGCTGAAATGTATGCAAGTATATAAATCCGATGTCAAACAAAGCCAAAAGCACAAGTACAGTAGGGTACAATGATGACAATTTGGAAACATTGAGATTTGAAGGACACATCATAGGCTTTGAAAGTTGCCTTTTAGACCACTGGATGTGGAGGATCTCTGCTTTATTAGCATTCTGACAACAACTCCTGCATCTGCCTTGGTAAGTACTGCAGAGGGAGGGCAGCTGCAAGATCCTATTGTATGCTACTAGAGTGAATGCTAATGAGGCTCCTGAAGCAGCCTGCCTGGTTCTAGCTGAGAACATTAAAAACATGGAACCTGTCTTGTAAAACAAGAAAAAGAAAAAAAAAGGACCAAAAAAAAAGACAAATCAAACTAACTTAACAGCCTTCTGTTATGAGTCATCAAAATGCTGTTTCCAAAGGGGTTTACTCCATCTGATGTCTAGTTCAGTTTCCTAAGTACTAGTTCTATTACAAGAGTCAATCAATGTGGGTGGTGGAAGAAAACCAACAAGCCAGTTATCATCAACTACATTGCTAAATAAATACTAGAAATTTCCTTCTTGCAGCAATCTGTTTTTAGTTTTTTTCAGAAACAAATGAAGATTCAGATGCTACAGAGCTAAGGTTATAGCCCCATGTAATGGCATTTTTGACTACCCAGGCAGACTGCTGGCTCATGTTTAGTCAGCTGACAACCAGCACTCAGATCTTTTTCTGCCAGGTAGCTTTCCAGACACTCCAGTCACTCCTCCCCAAGCCTGTAACATTGCCTGGGCTTGTTGTGACCAAAGTGCAGAACCTGGCTCTTGGCCTTGTTAAACTTCATACTGTTGAACACAGCCCACTGATCCAACCTGTCCAGATCCCTCTGTGGAGCCTTCCTTCATTCAAAGAGATCAACACTCCCTCCCAACTTGATGTCACCTGCAAAATTCTGAAAGCACACTTGATCTCCTTGTCCAGATCACTGATAAAAATATTAAACAGAACTGGCCCCAGTACTGAGCCCTGGGAAACACCACTTGTGACTGGCCACCAACTGGATTTGACTTCATTCACCGCCACTCTTTGGGTCTATCATCCAGGCAATTTTTCACTCAATGAAGAGTACACCCATCCAAGCACTGAGAAGCTAATTCCTCTGGGAGAATGCTGTGGAAAACAATGGCAAAGGCTTTGCTGAAGTCCAGGTAGACAACATCCACAGCCTTTCCCTCATCCACTAAGTGGATCAGCTTGTCATAAAAGTGGGTGAGGTTAGTCAAGCCGGACCTGCCTGTTGTAAACCCATGCTGGCTGGACCTGAACATCTGATTGTTCTGTATGTGATACATGATGCCACTCTTAATCATCTGCTTTAAAATCTTCCCTGGCACCAAGATCAAATGAACAGGTCTGCAGTTCCCGGGATGATCCTTCCAGCCCTTCCTATACATGGGCATCACATTTTCTAACTTACCGGGGAGGTGCTAAGAAAAGATAAATTGATAAAGAGCAGAAAGTCACCTAGTGGAGATGTAAAAGCAGAGTCCATGACTTACATGGATGCTGAAGTGATTATACTCCAAAAGCATGTTATTGGCCTGCTAATGGGTATCTTTTCCCGCTTGCTCTTGTAGCTGTTGTACCTGGCAATAATTAAAAATGCTATCATTAAAACCGTTTATTCATCTCCATTGATTTCACTTGTAGTACCCTCAGAATCCAGTGGATGAATGTATCTCTGTTCTGATTCAAAAACCCAGATGAAAATTTAAAGTCACTTTATCACTTTTTATCTAGCCATCACAACCATTCTATACTGCCAGACCTATACCGTTGGAATGCCACCATGGCCCCATTTAAAAATATGGAGTGTGTTTTGACCTACTCTTAAAAATAAGTTTTTAAGTAGAAGATTCACATCCTTTGATATTAGGTTAGATGTCTGGCAATCCTACCCCAGAAATTCCAGATCACATTCTCCTTCATTTAAATTACTGTAATTTCATTATCTTGATGTTTTACACTATTGCAGACAAGTAAGGGAGAATAAAGCTGCCAGAGATGTGTATGTAATCTTTATTAACCTATAAATCACTCTGTGAATTGACAGATCTATCACTATGGCAATAATTTCCAGTAGCTCAAAAATTTTTTGCACAGAGAAACTCTTTGCACCTGTAGTGCTTTAATAATACCTCAAAAATCCTGTTTGCCTTCTGAAGGTATTTCACAGTTTAAAGGCATAATATATTACGCAGAAGGACAGAAATAACTGATGAATGAGACTTAGGGGATCAAGAACAACAAAGTAAATTTTTAAAAATATCAGGATGTAAGAAGGCATCCTGATCTCCTCATTCAAGTCATGTTGGAGAATGGAAGAATTTGAGGGTGGGCAGATCTATGTTTTTGAAGATTTTCCGTCATCTCTGAATCTTCAAGGAGCTGTGGCTTTTGAAGTGATTTCAGGGAATCATAGAATGATAGAATGGCCTAGGTAGGAAGGGACCTTAGAGATCATTTAATCCAACCTCCCTGTCATGGGCAGGGATGCCACCTCTCGACTAGACCAGGCAACACGTGGGTCTAATACTCAGTAACAGCAGAGACAGTTTGATAACTTTCTGATATTGTGCTACAGCATACCCCCTTGTGACATTTGTCCAGAAGAGGTCCTTTTCAATCACATTCTTCTTCCTAGAACATTGTGGGAACATCTGGATCATGAACTGTGTGCCAAAGATATGTTAGATGGACAACAGGGTGAGTCCTGATCGTTGTGCCAGTACTGGTATAACTCAAGTCTTCCCAGAAGTGTCATGAAGTCCGGCTGGTCTGACCACTCCAACAGCCTTGACAGAGCCCTCCAGGATATTATGGATACAGTCAAAATGAGACATCATGGACTGTAGCCATATCTGCCCCACATAGAACCTGCTACATTGCCTTCACACTCAACACAGTAAAGTTTTTGATAGGAAACAGTGTCCCAGGTTGTCAGTGTGTACCCCACAAGGCCATGAAGCATGGCCCACACCACAGTACTTTCTTAGATGCACCAGCATTTTTGCATCTTCCTGTATAATATCCTGGTCAAAAATTCCTCAACATCTGTAAAATGTGCACTTTTCTCATTTATACTGTCATGATACTAAGCTCATTCTCCACCAGGTGGTAGCTTTGTTGGATCTGAATCTGGGAAAGTGACCAATCCATGGCATTGTATGGATGGGATAAAAAACATCAAATCTTTCCAACAGAGGAATCTGAATGAGGAAGGTATTTCCCAGCTTTCTCTCCATAAACACTACTGCAGAATAAAAATTAACAACAAACAAAAATGGAAGAAGACCCATGACACAATAATTACTCCCATTTTGGGGGTGGGAAGCCGCCACTTTCACTCATGATCAGGAAAGATCCTGGAAAACAAATGTTACAACCTCAATGATTTTCCAACATCATCTCAGAACTAGAAGCCTGCAGAGATGATTGTCTTCAGCCTAGAAAATAATGATTCATAATGATGTCATGACTGACATCCAAACTACTCTTAGGATATACTCTCCCAAATCTGCCCCAGTAATATGGCCAGATTTCACCCATCTCCAACAGAGTAGAACTGTGTAATTTTACAATGAGACATCACAGTTTTGGAATTAAACAGCCTTCTGAGAGCAGAGCTGCTAAACAAGGACTGGAGAAGACAAAGGAAAGGTAAATAACAGCCTGCAGGTGCATTCATCATCCTGTTTGCTTCTCTCAGGATCTCCATCTGAACACAAGTGTTCATGCACTCAGGCAGACTAATTCTGTACTGGTCATAGATCTCGTGCTCTAATAAAAGATTATATTCATTATATGAGTGTTATTAACTTAGAGGATGCTTCATTTTACACTCACCTTCAAAGTACTGGCAATCAGCCTGTCCCAGGTGGCTCTGTTCCAGGCCCAGCAGGTTGTCGGATTTATTGCCCACAACCACCACTTTTGTTCAGATTTATCCCACCTCACTGTGACGATTAGCACCCTTGATTATCTCTTCATCTTCACTGGCTTGAAACATGTGTTTGATGTATAAGATCAACTCAAGCAAGGACATTTGGTCTCCAATGGCAGTGCAAAACAGTACACAAATAGCTGGAAATATTCCATCATCTTTTCCAAATGCAATTGACCTCCACTCACATTTCTGAATTTCATTTTAAGAGTATTGAGGGTTGTTTTTTTTTTATCTCATGGCTATTCCATTCCACACAGTGCCCTTAACTTTAGAATTTGCCTCAGCAAAGAGAATTAGCAATACCTGGTTTCCAGAATGAAAAAAAAAAAACAAAAACGAGGAAGATTTAGCAGGTTTTTACCCTCTTCGGCTGCAATGCATGAACGGCTTTCAGTAGATTTGTGATGTGTGGATTTTTCATTCAGAATAATACAGATCCAGAAGAACAATCTTAAATAATGAACAATAAAAGGAGTGGAAGACTAGTTACAAGCCAAAGGACATCTTTATTAACTCTTCAGACAAAAATCTCCACCTTGTACTTTGACAGAAACATTTGCAAAGCTCCCCTACAATTGTCCATTAGCTCTCAAGTGAACAACAGCAGAAAACAGGCTGACTCTGGTATATTGATGTTGCTCTTTATCTCACTGACACAGAACTCTTGCAAGTTTCCCTTGTATTTCCTTGTCTTCCTGAACTTACCTATTGTCTCCTACCACATGCTATAAAACTGCTTGGAGCAGAAAACAGGTGTTTTCGTCCTGTGTTTAGATAACACCTGGTAAAAATTTCTGTTAGACCATAGCTGTCTATCCAGTGATAACAGTTACAATGCAGATGTCTCTAAAGCATATTGCAGAATAAAAGAAATTCTTTCACTGAGATTGTTTTCTCCTCTGGTGGACTAGGCAGCAAACTTCATGGAAGAGACCCTGAGTGCTCCTACTTCTCTGCCTGGCACTGATGACAAGCAAGCTATTACATGACTCCTGCAGGACTTGTGCTTGGATATTTCTTTTCTTGAGGGACATGATTCATTGCAATGTTACATAGGAAAAAAATGGCTGGAGAACTATGAACATTCAGGAGGTCTTGGTGCTGGTGCACCTGGGACAACAGATGCACTCAGTCACCTTGCCACAAACAACTTACCCTCCTGCCTGGCACACCAAAAAAACTAATGACAGGAGGGCACTGAACTAGTGGTGAGCACACCTACATGCAGTCCCTGTGCTCATGGAAACAAGGCTATGGAGACAGCACACTTCTTACCACTTTGCAAGAAATGGCGTTCACCACGAGGCAGTGCTAACACAAGGGGTGCCAGCCTGATAAATCCACCTCTGATAAGAAGCAAAACCATAGGAAATATCACAGCATGATATCTGATGGACTTTGCTTCCTGGACTGCCAACTTTCACTGCCTACTATTCTCTTTGAGCTGTAGAATCCCCTACCTCTCTCAAACAAGAGTGAGATAGTTGTTTATGAGCAGTATTTCAACCAAACCTGTTGAAGAAAAAGAATACATGAAGTTATCTTCTTAGGATACTGTAACAGAGAGAGGTGTTATAGAAAGGGCACCCCAATGAACAGAAATATGGGGAAACAGGCTTCACCTTCACTGGGCATCAGAAAATACAGTTAGAAAACATGGTGCAACAGAAATTCAGTTTCAGTGGCCCTTGGGGTGTTTGTTTCACCATCTTCTTAATGAGAAATCTTTGCACACCTTTCCCCTGTACACTTAACTTTCAGCATCCCGAACCATTTTACTGTCATTCTAGAATCTTCTGCTTTTGCTCCATTCCCTCTTTCCTAGCCTCCCCCTTTCTTAAGCATGTGCCTTCTCCATAACTATAAATAGTCACACAGAGGAAGGCTGTAATGGCCATTGCTCTGTCAGATGGAATAAAGATTACAGCTGAGGGATAAGGAAGAGGTTCAAACAGTAAAATTGTAGTAATGAGTCCACCCAGTAGCCTGCATTGTCTTAGTTCACTTGCTGCTTGGATCCTAACAGCCACCAGACCACCTGCTTTCTGTCACTGCAGCTCAGCTGTTGTTCACAAATTTCAGATGTTTGTGCCAGTAATTAAATTGTGCCAGCAAAGCACTTTTAAATTTAGTTATTGCAGAAAGGAGCTAAAATAATTGATCAGATCTGAGTGGATCATCAATGTGTTTTTGAATATAATGAAAATGAGAATTGGGTCAGCAGGAGGAAGAAGAGACATCAATTAAAAAATATATCTATACTGGAGTCTCAAAAGCCATTAACATTGATTTCAATCCAGGACACAGGGCCTGACTGGCAAAAAGCGTGGAAGGATAATTAAAGAGGCTTTTTTTTTTTTCCCCTGTGGCAGAATACAATAACAGAGCTGCAAGAAGTGGAAGTAAATAGGATATAATCACTCCAGAGAGCTATAAAGGGTTATGGGAAGCTGTTGATGCTACTGCTTTTGTTTGGTCTCCTGTCCTATCTTCATTTGTATTTTTAAGGTTGAATATTTGCTTTTAACGGACTTGAATGTGGGACTGGAGCCGGAACTCCTTCTTCCCCCTCAAGCCACTCTGTCCACAGGCTTGTCATTGCCCTGAAGCACCGTAAGAGCTCCCACTGCTGAGGATGATTCAGTCAGCCAGGTTTGTCACAGCTGGATCATGTTCACAATAAAAAAAAAGATAACATAAATTGGTTTGGATTAACTGTAGTTTTATATTTGTAATATCCCCACCATAAGTAGTGTAACTGTTCTATTCTTGAGTCAAAAATGTATCACTTCTGAGTCATCCTACTCCCATGGAGACTGTAGATGACATAGATGTTCTTCTTCCATCTTCCAGTAAGTGAGCTTTACTCTCTGGTCTTTATTTTCAAGTCTGTATGGTTTGCTGGAATGACCCAGGCAGGATCCATTTATCTGAAAAAAACAACAGTCACAGAGCTGATATATAGTCACAAGAATTTCATTGCAACTTGGATACAAGAAGATTTTTGGGTCTGTTAGCAACATATTTTCGCCTGTGTCTGTGAAGGATTTTCAAAACTGCAGCTACATGACTACGAAGGCTTGTTTTATTCAGTGTGTCATTCAAATAAGAGTCAAGTCACATGATAAAGAACTAACTAAAATTCAACCTCCATAACAATGGAAAGCATTTCTTCCTTCCCCACCTGGAAAGTCTTGAACACCTGGTTATAGCTTTGCCTTTGCATTTTTGTTAGTCCTTTTCCAATATAATTCCACCCACTAATCCTGTAGAAAACTCCCCAGGCTTGATGGTTTATCTTGTTTGTTTGCAGATTGTTTGGGTTTTTTTCAGTTAGTGAGTTGAGGTATCTCACAGAGGGGTCTGACAAGTGCCAAGCTCCCAAGAGGTAAGCAGTGGGCAGAGAGACAGTACAATGCAGGGACTGGAGTAGAACCTTCTTCTTTTGGCAGCAGCATATAGTTACTTTGGCCCAGAGACATTGGGCAGCATCTCATTAAGTATCTGTGACACACTCATTTTTGACAGCCTTCTTGCAAATAAATCAATTTCTTGTATAGATGTGATTGAAGAGCTTGACTGAAAATGCTGCAAACACCTGCCAAGAAACTTAAGTTTTTATATTCAGTCTGCAATGTTTTTCCCCAAATGCATCTTTCACCATTTATTTGTGATAATGTTCACTTTTTTAATTGCATTTTTGGAAAGTGCTTTCCAAAGAGCTACAGATACCAGTGCAGTTTTGTTTTCCCTATGAGATATAGAAAATCAATGGGAGCACTGAAAGTAATACTGCAATTTGTTCAACATTCTGTTTATTCTCTGAATCCTTCTGCAGTGTACCAAGCTGTTCTGCTTAGCAGTGGTTCCATGCCTTTTCACAATTATCATACTCTGCCTGCTTTTCTAGAAAGAGTTCTGAGAAGGCTGAGCTCAGAATATTTGATTCATACTTCTAGAAAATTAATAATCCCTAAGAAATAACATATGTATCACTTGAATATTGTTTATATCTTACTTTAAGAGTCGAAGTGAACTTGAAGCCATTTGTTGGCATTTGCTGGGCTGTCATCATAGGGAAACGTTCATGAGGAAGGAAGGTTTGTATTCTTCTTAAACATATTGTGATTGGGCTAGAAAAATCAGAACAAAGCAATTCTGAATAACTTCTGAATATGGCCTTGGTTGACACATTATTAGCCTTAATTCCACTAATTAGTGGAAACCAGCTGTCTAAAGGCTCTGTTCTCTACACAGGACAATACTTGAAAAACTTTTAGTTCTAGACCAGGCAGTAGTCTCGCTAGTTTATGTGTGCCAAATCAACTTACATATTAGAACTATAATAGCTTTCTTTTCTGAAACTGGTGATTAACTTCAGTTAGAAACAAATGTAATTTAAGATGTTGCTATCACTTGTGTTGGAATTAGCTATCAGAAGAATGCCACATTTTGATCAGAGATGTTGTTGGCCTAAGACCTCAGAGCTGGTGGCCAAGTTTCTTCTGGGAATCAGTTTATTTTCTTCCATTTGTTTTTCCCATTGATTGCCAGAATCCAACCCAAACAGTATTTAAGAAACACTACAAAACTCACAGGTCTTGCCAGATTACTGCCTGTAGGTATGGGAATCAAAGCTAGTTGTTATTTTTGTGTCTAGTTACTTCACATGAGCAGTGTAGTTAAAAAATACATACATCCTGAGATGTCAGGATGAGGTCACTTAAAAGAAAAACAATTCAATATATTTGTAGTTTTTGCAAGGCAAATAATCCCTAACATCTGTCTGGTGGATGCATTTGCACCAGTATACTGCCCAAAACATTTCCCTATACGTGTATGAATCCTGTATCAGATGCCCACTCTACCAGAAAAGTACCAGAAAAATTACCTAAGCTATTACACTGATATTATTTCTTCTTTTTGTTAGATAAAAATCAACTGTGGTATCACTACTGTCTTCATTACATCAGGAGTTAGTCAGTAGTACGTTGCATGTAACTGTTACACATTGTTGGGAAGCAAAACTAATTGTCCATAAAATGGACAATTGTAGCATGAGCAGAGGAGAGAGAAAAATAAGGAGACAGATCTTGAAGAGAATACCACACTTTGGCTGTTGCATTGTGAATTAATTTTACCAGAGTATGACTACATTTTTAGCAAAATCACTTGACAAATAGATGGCCCAGCAATTACTGTTTTACCATTAGAGCTGAAGTCTCATCAAAGATAAACTCTCTGACAAAACAAAGAAGTATTTTGGTGCAAATTATGTGGACCTAGTGGCATGGGGGAATTCTGTAGATCAGTTGGAATTTGTCTCCTTTCGTTCACTTGCATCTGCTTGCAGCACATTTTGGCATGATTCCTTGTCTTACATTTACATCAGTTTGAGAAAAAGAACAGATGAGTGATCTCGGAAACCTCCAGAGGAAAACAAGTATGTTGATTGGTTGTTCTTGTTTTGTTTTGCTGTCTGAAAATTAGGAAAGTTCAAGGGAGTATTTTATTAACAATTTCCTAAGTCTTCGTAGAATTTTTATCTTCTGATCAAAATCAGAGTCTTAGTTTAAAGCCTGTTGGCTTCATAGTAATGCCATTTATTGGCTTTGCGAGCACCCAACAGGCCCCTAGAACAGCTGTTGAGGAAGCCATTCCATTTCTGTAGTTATTTACTTAGGTAAATAAATTCACTTTTAAATTCTTCTCAAGTGTTCTCCTCAATAGAAATTACCCTGTGATAAGTTCAGGAGTAAGACTGGAATGGAGGAAGTGATGCAGGAATATTTGCCCTTCACTACTTCCAAAAAAATAAAATCTTCTGAGACCTCAGGCTCAATGTGTTACACCATACAATAATCATCTGATCATAGGACTAAAATATTCTTCAGTGTTCTGATATAACCCCATCAAGACAGAACCAACCTCAAATTGAGCGTGCAACAGTTCATGTTAGAAGACTCCCCAAAAAATAGTGTTAGGGGTTATGACTAGTGAGGCCACGGTTCATAGGTTTGAAAATTAACACGCACAACTTCTAATATCCCCTGGTTTTATGCAGGCAGAACCAAGCATTGAATAAATCAGCCTGGGGATATCAATCATATTTTTTAGTGCAGGTCTCATATGCACAGCTAGGTTTATATGTTCAACATGTGTTGCCCTTAAAAGTGAAGATACTTAAAATGGAGTAATTTCTAAAACACAGAATGCCCATAATATCTGCTTAGTGTCTGCTAGACAGCATATTGCCACAGGGAAACTGCTAGGAGAGGTAGGTCAAAGGCACAGCAGGCATAGCAATGAAATTTGAAGAGCCATATCAGATGAGTGGCCTTAAATATTCAAGGGGAATTTATTGTATGCAAACTGCACCTGTACTTAGTAAGTAAGTTATGTCTGAAGACAGGCTATTGCTTTTGTTTCCCTGTAAAATTCCACGTTTCTTTGATTTAACTAGAGTCTCCCCTGGGCTTTTTTACTTATTGGCAGCAAGCAAAACACTGTCCACTGCCTTGTACTTGTCATGCCAAAACCACCAGTTCATATTCCTTCTGTTTCCAGAGAAATCCCTGAACCTCTCATTCATCTCAGACAGTTGCTGCAAAATGGCTGCCTTGTTAGCCCACTTCCAGACCTTGTGTTTGTCTCCATTGTCTCCTCTCTATTCTCATTTAACACCAGCTTCCTCTCCATCCTTCTTCATAACCTCTTGCCATCTGGAACAGGTTCCCAGTGTCTCTTTGCTTCTTCAACTCTCTGTTTCTTTTCAGATCTTATCTGCAAACACCTTTTAATTCCCCTGCCTGACCCTCTTAATTTCTTTCACTCTCTTCTCTCTGTTATTGGCCTTCATCTCTCTTTAATGCATTTTACAGGCAGCATCTTTTCTGCCACCATTTGTAATTTATACCACATAATAGCTATGGTTCTGTATTGGGATATAGTTCACATGAAAGGAGCTATGAAAAATAAAGATGCATTGCACTATTGATACTGTTAAGATGAATTTACTCTGTAGCCCTCTCCTTTTTTTCTTTTCTTTTCTTTT
>NW_009729493.1:424-2774 GCF_000703405.1 Apaloderma vittatum | reverse complement strand
CACCGGCCGCGGGGAGACCGGGCAGCAGCCCCCCGCGCTGCCCGCCCCGCCGCGCCCGCGGAGGAAAGCGAGCGCACGCGAAAAGGTTTTGTACAGAGACAGCCCCAAAGCATGTCTTGGTTTGTTAAAGGACAGTGTTACTCCAATAACACGTAAGTTTTTTTGTTTTGGTTTGGTTTTAATTGCTTTGAGAAATAGGGTTTTTTTCCCCCCGTCCCCTCTCTCTTCCATGTCCCTTAAGGTATTG
This sequence comes from Apaloderma vittatum, assembly GCF_000703405.1. Lineage (NCBI taxonomy): Eukaryota > Metazoa > Chordata > Aves > Trogoniformes > Trogonidae > Apaloderma > Apaloderma vittatum. The sequence goes on along the minus strand of NW_009729493.1, from coordinate 2,527 downwards.
TCACGCCCCATGTTTAAAAGGGGGCGAAAAAGTACAACGTAGAGCACCAGCTTCTACCCTCGTCCTCCCTCCTTATTCCTCTTTTACAAGGACTTGTTTTAAAATGTAAATTGCGACATAGTAATTTATTTTTAATTTGTAGTTGGATGTTGCGGACCAAACGCCAGAAAGTGTTTCCCCCTTTCCTGAAAACTGACGTTAAAATTGACTGAAACGCTGATTTTTTTTTTCACTATATATGAAAAGGGAAACTGTATTAATCTTATTCTATCAATATTTTTTCTTTTTTTTTTTAAATATTCTGAAGGTATTGCATTGTTTGTTTATTAATAAATTACCATTCAGTTGGAATGATCCTTTACACGTCTGTATATTTCAATACTTTCATTTAGAGAGAAGGAGAGGGGAAAGGGATTTCATAACTAACTTTGTCGCTGGAACAGCTCGTTCCCCTCCGCACAAATTCCAAAGACCATTTAAGAACTGCCAGGTCGAAAAACCCCTTTTCAGTCTCTTCTGCAATATGTTCCACTTAGTCAGCTCGCCTTATCCGCTAGGAAAAAAATACTTTCCCATGGCAGCTCTGAGTTGGCAAATAAACAAACACGTTTTCTTAGCAATTAATGGGCAAGACCTGGAAACATTTGACCATACACAGTAGTATGACATTATGGCTTTTTAAATAATATGCCTATGTAAGGATGTATTAAGCAATAACTCCGAGGTAGAAGTACATGCACTAGATTCCTAACCTTATGCAACTATGTATATATATCGAGCTATCGATCTCTCTGTGTGTATTTCAAATGTATATATAGGATTTACATATGTATCTATATTTAAAGAAGGATTACGTATTTATTTATAGCTTCATAAACGCATCGCATATGTTTCTAAACTCCACAGCGTATAGTGGATGCCAGATATTTTGTAGTATATATATTCTTAAATATCATGTAAGCATATAAATCACTGCTTCGTAGAATTTGTAGCAATGTGCGCGATCACATCCGTGAAGCCACTTCTGTAATACATATATTTTAAATGCTGTTTTATTTCAGAAAAAAAAAAAAAAGTAGTGGGATTAAAGGGTGCTCGTACAGTCTACCCTTACACCTTACATAGCTCTGCTATACTCCTGTCCTTTAGGGACATTACTAGTCTGTTGGTAGTGCCCTAATTGCTTGAACTGAAATTATTTTAGAAAGAGTTCATGTGGTAGAGTTATTATTATATAGTTGTTTTGGCAGGTTTTTTTTTTTGTTCGGTTATGGTTTTTTTTTCTCCTTGCCTTCCTCGTTTTTCTTTAAATAGGGAAAAATAATCTATTACTAGGATAGCAGATCAATGCTGCACAAACTGACGTCTTGTCAGATTAAGAATCTCACCTTCTGAACAATTTGCAATTAAGAACCTTAAGACCCCTTTGTAAATAACGACCAAAATGCAATAAATTCATTAACTTAAAAGAATCTGCCTTGTCAGTCAGGCTTGGGAAGAAGATTATTTGATTACATGTATTTAAGGCCTAAAGTTTGCTTTCAAGATAATACAGTTTCCTATCACTATGTCTTATCTAAAGACGGCACTTAGCAGTAATTGCTGCTGCATTGTTAAGGGTTACACTGTAAATAAATACAAAGGTATTTACAGTTTAACCTTATTACCTCGCTTTTGGGCTGCGCTTCCCCTCCAAAGCAATAATCTAATATTCAGAAAACACCTTCAGCAGATCGAATGAACCGAGGGGTGGGGGTGTCTTTTTCTAACGTTGGTTTGAAATCTGTTTATTTACGTATCGCATAGTCTTTGGTTTTGTTTTGGTTTGGGGTTTTTTTTCTGTCCTAGTACCTCTACAGAGATTACCGGCCTTGGTTATATTTATTTGTTTGCTAAATTGCGTGAGGGAAACTCAAACGCTTCATCGTCCGCTTATGGTAAAGCTGACGCGAAGGACGAGCAAAGCTGAACGCTTTCGTTCCGGGGGCAGTTTCTAATCCCGGGTCCCCAGTTTTCACCAGTAAAGGGAAATAAAATGTTACCTATTTACTCCCGGTCAGGTTCACCTTTTGCTCCCCACTGTCTCCCTCGCGGTACCGAGCC
>NW_009729493.1:0-382 GCF_000703405.1 Apaloderma vittatum | reverse complement strand
CTGAGATTGCCGGACCGGGGGCCCGGCGGGGCTCTCGCCGCCTTCCCCCACACCTTCGCTCCCTCTCCTTGGAAAGGGGAGCCCCGGCGGCAGCAGCTCCCTCTGCTTCCCCCAGCTGGGTTTGTCAGCGAGGTGGCTGCATGGGAACGCCATTCCCTCTCCCCCGGCCCCGCCTGGTATTTAAGAAAAAAAATAAGGGAGAGGATAGAGATGCTGTTGCATGTGCTATTTGCCTGTTATTTTTATCTGGCGCCGGCTTTCCTGTATTTTGGGTTTTCTCGGCGGTCTCCAGCGGTAGGTTGTTCGTGGCGAAAATAAGTAGGAGGGAAAGCAGTTGTTGGCTCGGCTTGTTTAATCATCCGTTGCATTGTCAGTGGTGCTG
>NW_009729492.1:5671-10456 GCF_000703405.1 Apaloderma vittatum | reverse complement strand
TAGGTGCTGGGAGGGTGCTGGGGAGCTTGCTCCCTCTGCTGAGGGCCTCTGGCACGATGTGCTTCCCCAGCACATCCTTCTGCACCGCTGGGTGTAGCAGGGCAGCTGGAGGTGCCCATCGAAAGCCCTTTCTTCTCGAAATGAACGGGCTTTTTCGTTAGGACAGAACCTGGGGACATTCAGCGTGGCCTAGTGCAGCTGAAGTTCTCGCCTGCTTTTAATAGCTGTCTCAGTAGCTGAAGTTTTCATCACGTCTCTCATGCTGAGAGACTCAGGAGCGCTTCAGCCTGCTTTGCTCGCAAAATAAATGCGTTATTTTAGCAGGAGTGTGGGCGGGTGATCTGCGGGGTATTCACAACAGCGCAACGAGAGAAAGGAAACTGCTTCAGCCAGGCAAACTCCTCTCTTAATAAGTTCCGCGGGCTCGTTAACGATCGGAGGGCAGAAGGACTTTGCAACAATGACTCGGTGAGGAGACCGAATTTAATTCTGGGCAGGAGGTTGGGTTACGGCTGGCCAGAAAGAGGGTAGCAAAATAAGAGCCTGTAACTCAATGCCCTCCCCGAGCGGTGCGAGAGATGGCAGCGGCAGCCAAGCTCTCGCCCTCTCCTCTTGCCAATGCTGTGAGGCCGTGGTCACGGGAAGCCTTGCTCCGGACGGCAGAGTTAAATCTGGCCCTCGTTCCGTGAAGGGACATAGCTCCTGTCTCCGGAGCAGGTGATAGCTGTGGCCTTGAGTAATGGTTTAAAATTGTCGGGCTACTCAAAGCCCGGCTATTGGTTGTCTTTTGTCTTTGTCCTTTCAGTTCATACCTTTTAGGTGTTCTTTTAAAGCCCTTAGAAGGAAAAAACTGCTGGGACGTGCCCTTTCTCACAACCTTTTCCAGTCCAAACTGCTGGGAATTTGCATTCACAAATGTTTTTTTGCGTCTGAGCAGAGAGACTTCTTGAGGAGCTGCTGCCGCGCGTGCAGCTGCTTTTGCAGTTGTCGGGGCTTTGGATGCCTGCGAAGCAGTTGGAGCGACGAGAAAAGCGAGCTCTCTGCGGCAGGAGTTCTTCTTGCGTAAGAGAAGAGGCAGGAGCTGCCTTCTAGCATTGTCGTGGTTTAGGAAGGTCATTTTCAAACCCTGCCTGGCAGGAAGGAGACCCTCTGCTGCTGCTGGCGGCCGCAGGAAGTAAAATGCGAAGCGAGGTGGGATGGAGAAGAGCCTAACCTCGTTTTTTGTGGACAGAATCGGTACTGGTGCAGTTGAGGACTGCAGGTTTTTCTGTATTGCTACAGAAATCACAGCTCCCGGAGGTAGGCAGGTGCTGAGAAGAGGAAGAGAGGGCAGGAAGGGGCTCTGCTGTAGAGCAGGCGGCGTGACTGAAGAGTTGAAAGAGATTTCAGGTGTGTCTGCTGTTCTCTGTGCCTCAAACCCTGCTGCAGTCATCGGACGGAGGAGCCTGGGAACTGCCTGAATGAGATGGGGCTTCTCTTGAAGGTGTGAGAGGAAGAATGATGCGCAGGAAAAGCGAATGAGCTGGCCTGGGCCTGGCATCATAGGGTCGAGTTTTTTTGACTTAAGGAGTTTCCTTTAGTTTTTTCCTCCACTTTTAGATATCTTACTTGGTGTGGGTCTGACGTGACCCCTGGCATCCCGACATAAAGGTGTGAGACATCATAATCGCTGCTCGGGAGTGTGTGTTAAAATAAAGAGACGCTAAGGAGCAGCTTTAAGCACACGCTTTTCTCGTACTTTACACAGTTCAGAACCTGAGTTGTTACTTTTTTTTTCCCCAGACTCCTCAGCACATCTCTGAGGGAACAGTAGAGATCCACGGTTGGCTTTTGAGATTCATGGCCTGCTCCTTGGCCTGTGCCTTTTGAATATTACACCCAGAGGATGTTCCTTAGGACAGATTTTCAGTGCTGGTCCTTTTGCGTGTGTGTAGTTTCAGGTGTTGGGCTGCGAACTTCTTTAGATCTTAAAGGAGGTGCTTCTTGGTGAGAGGCAGTTCCGGGCTGACCAGAGATGCTGTGATTCACCTCCTTTATCTCTCGCACATCTGCCTTCCAAAACAGGCAGCGCTAAAATCTCATTAGGTTGAGGGAAAAACCCAGTAAAACCTGATGCAGATCTTCTCCTATGGTTTGGACAGTCAAATGACAGCAAAACAGATCCTCAGGTCGTTTGTTTTGGGATTAGGTTGGGGTTTTTTTTGTCTTTAATGTGGCTTCTGTTTGCCTTTTAGTCTTCTGTGTCGTCAGAACTGCCCAATGCTTGTCAGAAACAGGAGTAGCTCCTCGGGTACATGCCACCCTCCGGGTGACCGTATGCCCAGCAGATGCCCTCTGCTCCGGCTGCTTCACCCACGCCAGGAGTCCTGTGGGCGCAGCAGAACTCTGTGGGCCTTCTAGATCTGTGTTATCTAATTACTGTCTGATTAATGGCTGTGAAATTAGTAGGTCTGGCTTGTGCATGAGTTACGGAGGGAAAACCGGCACGCGAAGGACGAATGAGTTGTCTGAGTTAACCAGTGAGGATTGAAGCACCGGGCTTCAAAGGCCCGATTGGAGTTAGTAAACACTGCTATGACTTAACTCGTTTTTCCTTTTGTGTAACTTAGGTGGCTTTAGGGAAGAGGGAGATCACGACCGAGAGGGCTGTTTGTGACACCCGAGTCTATTTACTCGGTTAAATGAATGTCGTGTGGGAAGGTGGGCTCCAAAGCTGGAGGGGAAGCCCCGTGTCCGGGGTTGTGGATGATCCTCAGCCCTGAATTGTCCCCCTTGGGCGGGGTCGATTGCTTATTCCTTCGTTACATTGAAGTATCTTCTTAATTAGTAGCTTTCTTCGAGTCAGAACCCGTGTAGGTCAGTGTTACTCCGGCCACCAGAGAGGGAAAACCCACGACCATCTGACTGCCGGTCGCGTGGGAGGATGTGAGCAGCCAAACGCGGGTGAGTGAACTTTGTCCCTCGTGTGTGATTGTCGCCCGCTTGTGCCACCTCGTGCTCACGTCGGGTTTGCAACAAACCTCCTTTCTGTCATCGCTGGATCGGTCAAGAAGGCTGCGCACCGGGGCTTTCGCCCTCCGGCAGAGGCAGCGCGTTCGCTGGGTATCGAGGTTTTGACTGGCAGCGCTTGGGATTGAAGCACAGAGAAATCAAAAGGGAAGTATTTCGGGGTGTAACGCTGTGACCTCTGGTCTGCTCACTCCTTGTGTGATCAGAGAACTAATTCATGGGGTTTGGGCGGGCAGGAGCCGTACCCTGGAGGAAACCCATGAGGAAAACCGCTGGTTTTTGAGGTCAGGGCTGGGAGGTGACTTTTGACTTCACGGACCGCAGTGATTTTTTTTGTAAAACTTGCTAAATATTTGCTTTAGCAGCAGGTCGAACAAAAAAAAAAATCTTGAAATTGGGAAATGAAAGTTTCTGTTCCTGCTGCTCAGCACTGCTTAAGCAGGGGTGGTTGGTTTGATGAGAAAAATGATGTTTGTAGGTTGGGAAGGCACCTTCACACCTGCAGCCCTCCCTGATTCTTTCCCCCCTCCCTCTGCCCCGTGATGTGTCCATGCCGGGAATACCGTGTGGCGCCTGCCGGACTTGTTCCCAAAAATACTCCCATGTCTCGTTTCTCAACAGCGTCGCTGCCGAGAGGCGTTATCTGCCTGTGGAAGGTGTAAACGCCAGCGCAGCTTAAAAGCCTCTGTGGCTTTCCTGGGTACGGTCCGCTGCCAGGATTTAACCTAAGTGGAGTGACTTGGAGAATTAATTAATGGAGCAGTCTGATTCCCAGTAGCCTCAGGAATTGGAATGTTCCAGTAATTAATAGAAGATAAATTAATCAGAGGAAAGGAATAGGTAGTTAATGAGGAGTCAGCCTGGAGATACCTCAGGGGTTATCTAGTTCTGCTCTTGGTGTTTTCGGGGAAGCAGATATCTGCAGCTCTGAGTTGTTGGGCGTCCATTAACAGCTTTGGTAACCTCAGGTGTTTAAAACCTTTTTCTTTTTTTTTTTCCCTAGAGAAGACAACATTAACCAGGCCTTGGAAATTTATCTCCTGTCCTTTAGCAAATGCCAGAATATCTGATGATGCTTTTAATAAGGAGACAACGCTTGGTTTTTAGGGTTGGCGTGGGAGGACACAACTGTAGCCGCAGTTCCCTCTTTTTGGGTTTGATCTGACATGTTATTTGAGTGAGCGAGGGTGGAAGGTTGTGCTCGGGAGCGATCTCCAGTAAATACATCAAAGAATGTGGTTAATGGTTTTCTAGAGCTGCGTATTTGAAGTGTTATCACATACCTGGGAGAGCACAGCTTCCTTTCTCGGGGGCTGGCCTGGGCTCTGGCAGGAGGGCTGGTTTCTGCAGAGTAACCTGATTTTGGAGGCAGAGGGTGAAAATGTCCTCCCTAGCCTAAGGGATTTGTAGAAAGCCCAAATCTCTGTTTTCCTTTGAACATTCAGTTGTGGTTATTCACTCACCTTGAAATAAGAAAACCAGCCAGTGGTTATCTTGTTATTCCTTTCCCCTGTATCAGCAGAGCTTGGAGCTGCTGGTATTTAGTCTATTTAGAGAGTCTTTGGCGATGATGGGAAGGATAATTCTTTGTGCGTGTCCGACGCGTTACAGTTATTCCAACAGAGTTCTTGAGACGCCAGCTTGGGCCGCCTTGGGCCTCGCTCTCAGCTTTGCAAAACCCACTTTTCTTGGGAACGTGCCTGGAGCCCCTCTGAAACCGAGCAGGGCCCGTTTCTGGGGTGCCGGGGGGGGAGTGTCTGTCTCCAGATCACCAGC
>NW_009729492.1:0-5640 GCF_000703405.1 Apaloderma vittatum | reverse complement strand
ACCACCAACTGTTCTGCCCCCCTGCCGGGTCCCTCACTGAGGCCGACGGGTAGCAGGAGTGTTGAACCCGAGCCGCGGGTTTGTGTCTTAGTGTCTGTGCCCGACTACTTTCCGAGAGGAATTTTATTGATCCTTTGATGTGTTGCTGTTTTCCTCGGGGTTTTAAAGGGTGGGAAGGATGGCTGTGATGGGGCTGGAGTTGAGTTTCCACTCCATCCTCCTCTACAAATGCAGTTAAATGTCAGAGAACAGTGTCTTCTTGCTGTTTGTTTGGGCCTGGTTTAGTATCTAGACATAATAGCACTAAAAATAGTTCCTTGAGATTCTTTACTAATCTGGGGTGTAAATGAGGCTTAGATTTTGATTATATAAATAAGTTTGTTTGGGAAATAAAAGCTAGGAGAGCCTCCTGAGCAGATTAATAACTGGTTTTTGTACGGTGTGACGTGCCCAGCTCCTGGGGACGTGCAGCGTGATGTTCTCAGATGCCAGGTCCGATCGCCTCCCCTGTGAGCTCGTGCCTTCGGGTTGTTGTAGCGCTTCTGGCACTTGCCCTGTAAGTCAGCTCCTAATTTTATCTCGTTACCCACACAGCTCGGTGACAGCGTGACAGAGCAGTGGAAAGGGAGTGACATCAGCAGACGAACAGATCGGTGCAGAGATTTTTTAAAATTTATTTATTATTTCTTGACGAAGAATAACGTCGTAAAGCCGTGTGGCGTGATTCCCCGTCACAAACTGCCGGCTGCGGGAGGCCGATCGTATCTGGGGTGGGTTTTGCAGGGTGATGGAACTGGCAGTGCTCTTTGTGTTCCAGTCGCCAAACGGGGTGGTATTAAACACCGAGAGTTTGCAGCGCTGTGCCTTTCGCTGAGAAAAGATGGGGTCAATCCGTGTATCGAAAAAGAAAACACAACTTCTGACACATCGAGAGGGGTGGGTGAGGTGAGGGGCTGCTTTTTGACCCTGGCTGTTCCCTTCGAACACAAAGGGAGACCTTTTTCTACCCAAGAATGTCTGGAGGGAGCAGGAATGATGAGGTTCATGTAAGAGGAACAACCACTTGGATAGTCTGCGAGGGATACGTGTGTATTTAGTGGGGATAATTGTTTTATATTATTCTGCCAGGATTTCTACGTGTGGAGGCAGCCTCTTTCGGAGAGGACGCGGTGTTTCCAACAACTGCCAGCGTTACAACTCGGGGGATATTGTAGCTGCTCGTCACTTTGCTCCTTGGTGAGGAGCTCCCCGGGTGTGGAGCAACTCTCTGGCCTGACTGGGGTGACTTGTGAACCAGGACTGTGCACGCCGCGCCTGCTGGCAGCTGTGGAGGGGTGAGAGGTGAAAACGTGGAGTATTTGACAAGAAGTGGTCTTGCCCAGGAGTAGGAAGAAACTGCAACAATAAAAAGGCTCTTTTAGGGAGGGGTGTTGCAAAGCTGAGGCTTGAAGGATTCCTTGGAATAAGTTTGTGTGTATCGAGCAAATAAAAGAGCTGCAGGTTTTGGTTTTATTTTTTTTTTCTGGAGGTGAAGCTGCAGGTTCTGGCGTCAGAGGATGCAGTCGGAGGAATTCTGGCGCGTGTGAGGGCGTGAAGGAAGGGTGTCCAGCCGTGCTCAGAGTCAAGGTGACAGTCACATTAATCAGATGTTTTTCAGATGCTGAGGTCAAGCTGACGCTTTGCAATTACAGGATCTTGTAGTCTCACGTACGGACCGTGACTGTAGACCCTGCAAAGCCACCGGGAATGTTGAAAAGTGGCTTTTGTCAAAGCCAGGAAGGAGAGAGGTGAGAGCAGAACGTGGCTGCCGTGTGGCTTGTCACACTTCAGTGCCCCGCAGTCGGGCTCGCCTGCCCTGGTTGAGTCACGCAGCGCCGCAGCTCTGACTCGCCTCCTTCGTCACGGCGCTGGAGCGAAATGAGTCGAGGTGCCCCGTCTGCCTGTCATCCCCCGCCACGCATTGAAGTTAAATTGTTAAATACAAGAGATATTTAAGGAAGCCTCCTTGGCATCCGTCACTTCCAGGAGGCCCTGACAAGGCACGACTGAGTTTTAAAAAGTGTTTTAAAGACTCTTGTACAGCTGCTTTTTGCAGGCAGAGGTAACCCCTTCCCCTTAATTTGACTTTGATTGTTTGCTGCTGGCAGTTGTATGACATCTCCATCCTTGCTGGGATATCTGTTTCCCTGCTGCCCGTTCCTGGCTGTGGCTTTTTCTCCCTCTTTGTGGGCAAGAGGCAGCTGCTCCGTGTTTTCCTCTGTCCTGCCTGAGCGGTCCCAAGAGGGGATTTTCCTCCCAGTCCTCTTAGAGAGAAAGAAAACAGCACTTGAGTTTGCCCTCGACGCGAGGCTCTAGCTGCGACCTCAGTGCCACAAGAAGCCACTGGATGGTTTCATTCTTACAAATCCATCCCATCACCTCCCAGTACAGAGTCTGGTAGGAAATTGAATCTCCCACCCACCCTTTGTCTTTCCCAAACGGTTTTTAACTCTTCCCTTCTAGATGGAGGCTACTGCGGGCCCGCGTGACCAAGAGCCAACGCTGCGGTTTAGCGTCTTGTACAGACTTGTGTTCATTCCCTGCTTACTGGGGTGTCGGGGAATTACTGTGCAAACCAGTTTCTTTACTGGATTGCACCTGCTCTGGTTTTTGACAGCAGGGTAGGCTCTGCTGGCAGCGAGCTTTCAGCGTACTTAAGCAAACCGGCCTGAAAAGTAGAGCTGCTGCATCCTGCCACAAGCTTGGAATTTCCTTCAGCATTGCCAGTTACCGGCTTGTGAAACTAGAACACTCTCAGGTAGCTGGTTTCTGGTATTTTTATTTTTTTTTTCCTTTTCCTTGATGATTAAATAAAGCCACGTCGCTGTTCTGCAGTCTCTTCTGCGGCCGTGAGAATCTAAAGATACCGGCGAGGTTGGGGAGGGTTACTTAAGGAGAGGCTGGGGCTGGAAAGCTGGCTTTATTTTTCTGTTTAGCAAGGTTTCTGTGTGTAATCGCTCCGATTGCAACACGCCGACACCTTCGTTAAGGTAGGTGCAAGCCTCGGGCAGAAGTTGACACGCTTAAAGCCGCGCGCTCCTGGCGTTCAGGGGTGATTAATACGTCTTTCCGCCGTATTGATGACTCGGCAGCGAAGGGAAGGAGAAGCTCGCTAAGGGCTTCTGCCGTGCTCCGACGAGTCCTTGGGTGCAGGGCAGGGACTTTTTGGGGAAGGAGGGTTATTGCAGCAAGCGCCAGGAATGTGGACCTGCCGGCTAGTCCTCCGAATGGCCGCAGGCGCTGGGGCTGAGCTGCCCCGGTGAAATCCAGCGTGTGGACTGATGCCCCCCCGTCGCCTGCCGCTGCGGCTCCTCTGCTCGAGAAGTTTGGCGCCGGTTCCCGCTCGGATCCTGGAACGTTTTGCTGCGTATTTCCGTGGCTCTTTACCCCGTCAGAGCTTTTTTGTGCTGGCTGAAGTCCTTAAAATGAAAGATGAGCGCCTCGCAGCTGCCCTCTCGCCGCGATACGCAGGCTCCCCGGTGTGCTGTAGGTGTATTCATGGCTTCGGTGGCTTTTCTCTTCTCTGCCTCTCGATTTGCAAGTCATCCTCTGATGGAGACGCGCTTTGTAGCGTGGCCGTACGGAAGAATGCGATAAAATGTGTGCGCGGGCAGGCTCGAACAACTCCAGGCTCCGCGACAAGCTTTCAGGTTTTTATTTTTATCTCCTTCCTTTCTAGGAAATAGACAGACGGTTGGAAAAGAAGCTGAAGATCACGCAGAAGGAAAGGTAATGATGCCGTGCAGCTCGGTAAAAAAAAACAAACAACAAAACCACAACCAAAAACCTGATTTTCCTGAGGTGCTGTTGGACATCTGAAAGCCTGGGGAGTGGGAGCAGCGGGGAAACGGCTTCGAGCTGAGCAGGGTTTGAGTTCAGAACCAGGGAATCTCTGTAATCGTGCCACTAGATGGCCCTTTCGATCCGTAGCAGGGTAGCAGAAAGCTTCTTGAGAGTGATTTTATTTCAGAGCCGGGTCTTCCAGACTGGATGTAGCTACAGCTACGGGGAAGCCAGTTAAGAAAAAGCCACTCAGAGGAAGAAATGGGTGAGTCAGGTAATCCCAACTCATGGCCCTACGTCGGCTTGCCGTGTCTTGCGTCACTAGGACTTTCTTTTCCTGCTTCTTCTGGGTTGGGCCGGGGGCGTGCGTGTTATTGTCTTCTGGCAGGAGTATTTCGAATCGTTTCTGACGAGTCTTTTCTTGTTGTTGTTAGGTTTCTCCCCCCTTTGATTCTTAGTAGTCCTCTTAGAGTCATGGTGTTACTTCTCTGAGACTTCCACACAGAGAAGGGACTGCAAAAAAATAAATTCAAAATTCAAACGGTGAGACAGGGGCCAGGGTTGGCTCCGAGAAGTGAAATGGCAGGGTTGGAGTGGAGGAGCCCTAAAAATCCTTGCAGGGAATGGAATCCAGGTACCCATATCTTCAAATGGAAATGGTGAAAGTTTTGCCTGGTGTTCTGCTTCCCTTTCCTTCGGTTGAGTTTAAAGATGTCGAATGCAGCAGGGCCTGGTTTTCTGTCCCTTCCTGAGCTAACCTGCAAACCCGCCTGCTGCTCTAGTTTAGGGTTATAAATATAACGAGGTCTTTAATTATTTCAGGCTACCTTCTTAATCACGGGAGTGACGTCTGACCGGGAGGAATTCATACACAGAGCGAAAAACTGTAAAAAACAAGCACCAACCAAACGCGTTCTGTTTTGTTTTTTGAACAGTAGGAAGTCAAAATCTCCTCCTAAAGTGCCGATCGTGATTCAGGACGACAGCCTTCCCGCAGGTCCTCCCCCGCAGATCCGCATCTTGAAGAGGCCGACGACCAACGGTGTGCTCAGCAATCCCAACTCGGCCAGCAGACCGGCCTTCCCCGTCAAATCCTTGGCGCAGAGGGAGGCGGAGTACGCGGAAGCCAGGAAACGAATATTGGGCAGCGCGAGCCCCGAAGAAGAGCAGGAGAAACCCATTCTCGATAGGTGAGGGACCCGTTCTGCGTAGGCGAGGGCAGCCTTCCCTTGCCTGTGCTCCTCACAGACCCCTTCCTCCACAAACACCTTCCTCCTCCTTGAAGAGCGAAAGCTGCTGAGGAGGGAATGCTTTGCTAGCGATCAGGGCGTCACAAATCTCAAAAATATGGGAGTTAAGGGAGGTGCCGGTGCCTGATGAGACCCTAAAGGTTATCTGAGACCCTCGGAGGTGGGTGCTGGGGGTACAGAGAGGGGAGCGAGGGCAACTCAAGTTACCCTGGTTTTCTCATCGTTCCTGAGGTTTTTTGATGTAAGGGAGCTGCCGGGAGAGCTCTGAAATGACCGCAGGTTATTTGAAGGCGCTGTCCTCACCCTTTGATTTGCAGCATGGGTCTCAGCTAACCTTTGGAAAGAAATGAAGTGCTGGTTCTTTTTTTTCTTTCTTTCATTTTTCCCCTCTTTAATTATTTTTTTTGGTCACGTCTCCATGTGTCCCTTGGCAGCACCTTCCCACGAGGTGAATGCACGCAAGCGTCCGGCCTTAACGTCGCCTCCCTCCCTCTTCCTCTCCTTTCTCCTCGCAGGCCGCCGAGGATCTCCCAGCCCGAAGACACCCGACAGCCCAACAATGTGATCA
>NW_009729491.1:2058-2311 GCF_000703405.1 Apaloderma vittatum | reverse complement strand
AAAAAAAAAATATATATATAGAGAATGAAAAAAGGGGCGAATGAAAAAGTGGAAGGGTGAGGATAAGGGGCAAAAAAAGCAAATCAGAAGAAAAAACAGCGGATTAAACGCAAAAAAAAAATATATATATAGAGAATGAAAAAAGGGGCGAATGAAAAAGTGGAAGGGTGAGGATAAGGGGCAAAAAAAGCAAATCAGAAGAAAAAACAGCGGATTAAACGCACAAAAAAAAAATCTCAGTCTGTTTTTGTTT
>NW_009729491.1:1502-1831 GCF_000703405.1 Apaloderma vittatum | reverse complement strand
CCCTCCTTCTAGCCACCGCTTCTTCCCTCAAGTGCTTGAATTTCTTTCCTTTTTTCTTCCCTCTCCCTCCCCGTCCTCTTTTTTCCTTTTCGGATTTTCAGAAGGTTGTCTTGGGAGAAGTAAAACTCGCTGCTGGTTCGGCTTCCTGGGCTGCTGTTGGCGGAGCGGAGCTCTCGAACCCGGAGAGGGGGTGTTCAGGGGAATGTCCCGGTTTCCTCCGAAGAAATCTTCCTCCTCCGGACAAACAAAAAACCAAAACAAAACAAGGAGCTAACAAAAAGCCTCGCTGGGACAGAGGCGAGGAGCCGACGGGCTCCCCCGCTTATTGC
>NW_009729491.1:0-1464 GCF_000703405.1 Apaloderma vittatum | reverse complement strand
TGGAAAAGGGCGCCCCCCTAAAAAAAAAAAAAAAAAAAAAAGGTAAAAAAAAAGGCGCTCCCGAAGCGATTTCGGCGTGGAAAGAAAGTTACTGGAGTTGCTGGGGTGAGAAGGAAAGTCACAGGACTAACAACTAAGAGAGTCTTTAGCCGGTTCCTTTGGGAAGATCAAGACTTAAGAAAAGTCGAACTTTCGGATTCCCAGGGAGAAAGAAAAAAAGCGGGGAGCATAGTTGGAAAAAAAACTCCAACCACTACCCCAAAATGCCCCCTCCTTAGGCTGATTTCTAAAATATGACCAAGGAAATTCTGGGAAAAGGCAGCCTCGGTGCAGTCCGGTCCTTTTAATTAAGTCGCTGCTGGATCCAAGTCCGTTCAGTTGAACACGCTAACAAAATCTTTTTTTCCGCCCTTCATGAACAACGGCAGCAAAAAAAAAATCATTAAAATGTCGGTTTGTCAGAGATATTTTTTTCTTTCTGAAAAATCGGGTTTAAAAAAAAAAAAGCAATCAAACCCAACAAACTTCTTTCGGGTCCCGAGAAGTTGAGGTCGGGGGAGATGAAGAAGCCGAAAAAAACCCCACGCCACAGTTGTTTTTTTTTTTGTCCTGAATGTGGTTTTTGGAGGCTGGGATTTCTAATGATTAGGTTTTTGTGGTTTATATATACAGGACTCTCTGGCTGAGGCGATCATTATGCTGATGAGAGTCAGCAGCACGTGGTGCTTCAGTCCTCAGACTTGTGCAGCCTTCAAAATAAATAAAACAACGTGCATCCCCCCCCGGAGGAGAACCTTTGCTTTAAGTCGCTCTCACCCGCGGGGAGGGGAACGGGGACAGGGAAGGAGGGGAGCAGGAGACGGTCTCCGCTCTCCACTTCTCTCCGGTTTTTTTCCATTAACACTTTTGGGCTTGTTTGTTTAAAAAAAGAAAAAAAAAAGGGAAAAAAAAAAGAAAAATCTTGTTTGCAAAAAAAATAATAAGAAGAATAATCTGATGCCAAAAGGGTTGTTTTGTTTTGTTTTTGTTTTTTTTTGCTAAGTCTCCGGTAGTCTAAAGCCTAAACCATTTCCTTGAATGAATGAAAGCTATAAAACCCCCTTCAGACTATTAAGGTAAAGGGAGTCTGGTTTGTTTTCTCCCTTAAAAAAAAAAAAAAGGGCAGATCTTATTAAAAACAATTTACATACCCAATAGTAAAAAAGTGTAAACGCCTCCCAGTGCAGATAACAACCTATCACAACCCTCCCTCTAATTTCTAAGGCTTTACTTCGACTTGCTACTTCCACCTTCTTGTAAAAAGTCGGCGCTGCGTGTGTGCTCCTTGCTCGCCGCCTGTGTGTGACTCGGGGCGGTGTGTGTCTGTCTGTCTGTCGGTCTGTCTGTCTGTCTGTGCTGGGCAAAGGGGGGAGATGATGTGTCCTGTTGTACGCAGCCTTTGCAAACCATAAACCCCGGCACTCT
>NW_009729490.1:0-221 GCF_000703405.1 Apaloderma vittatum | reverse complement strand
TGGCTCCCTCGGCTTCGTCATCTTCGTCGCCATCCTCTTCCTCACCTGCACAGAGAAGGGGAGGATCGTGAGACCCTCTCACAGCACCGAGCACTGCCCTCCGCAGTCAATCCTGGCTGGGTGCCGCGCTGCCACATCAGCGTCCCATCTCCCCAGCTGGCACGGCCCCTGTCCGAGGACATGGGGGCTTTCGGAGCCTCCCCCAAAGGGGAAATCCGGAT
>NW_009729489.1:3683-6467 GCF_000703405.1 Apaloderma vittatum | reverse complement strand
ATGCAGAGCATCCCGTGACAGTGGGTTATTCCCTGGGATGGCGAGAGCAGGCGACCTGGGGGGGAGATGCAGGCTCTGCCACCCCCAGCCATGGATGGATGGAGACTGCCAGCATCTCAGCTACACGCCATAGGTGAAATCGGGCAGAAAGTCTAAGTCCTGAGGGTTGACTGCTTCTGAAAAATCAGGTTTTAAACCCAGAAAGCACCTGGATGCTGAATGTATTCAGCCCCAGAAATGCTGTCGCCACGTGAGAGCCCTGGGTCCACACATCCCCAATGGACAGCAGTGGCACTAGTGGGACAAGTGTTCCCCCATGGGGCTGCGCCACCCACCCGTGCTGCCCCAAAAAAAACCAAGGTGCCTCTGCAACGGAAGTGCTCTGCATCTAGGGGAGCGGGAGCCAACGCTTTTTGCATCCTCAACTGCTGCGTTTTCGACATCTTACCTGCCAGCGGGGCTCCCGTGGAAAGCCACAACCTCCATCTGCCCAGAAGGCTGCTGAGAGCTCAGGCTGGCGGAAAAGCTGCAAAATCAACGCTGAGAAGGGAGGTCTTTGGCAAGTGGGAGGGGGGGATTTGGGGAGGGTAATGCCCCCAAGGGCAGTAGTAAGAACCGGGCAGGAGGCTGATGTCCAAGTGAGCTGCCAGGCATGTCCTGCCCAGCGCTAGCCAACAGCTGCTTCGCCATCGCAGAGAGATCCCCGGACCCCAATCGCCCCTCTCCACCCTGGCAAGGCTTGGGGTCCCATGGGAAAAATTCTGGCATCAGCAGGAGTCAGGATTTCCCATTGCCCACACAAAACAGACCAGTCTTTGTCCAACCTCCATCCACCACCACCAGCGCCCTGAAGGGAATCCATCTCCCCACGAAGGGTGACGGCCTCCGGAAACGTCCCTACAGGGTCAGAGCAAAGCGGTGACGCTACAGTGAGAGCGTCAGCGTCACGGAAACTCCCGGGAACGGCCGGCACAGGAAGGGGGCAGAGGGGTCACCCCTCTGCATGTGCCACCTCGAGCACACCCCACCTTTCACCCAAGTCCCCTCTGTCCCCTCTACAACCAGGCTTTGGACCCCTCCTTGGGGGCATATCTTCCCCTTGGAAGAGTTACTCCTCCAGTTTCAGCTCTTCCCCAGGGGGGAATATCAATTCTCCATCCACTAAGATGAAAAGCAGCAACGTGGGTCTCCTGTTACCACATGGCACTTGGAAGACTTAACCCTAAAGCAATTACAACCAGCTAGCACAGCATTTACTAATTCCATCCAAAAAAGACCCAACCTGCCCTTCTTCAAAGGCCTCCGGGCCATATCCAGGACTGCTAATGAAATGCATATCTCCCTGCTGCATGCCAGCAGAGAAGGGAGAAATCGAATCAATCCAGCTATTCAAAACTTGAGGAGAGAGAGAAAATAACCTGTATTAATCACTAAATTCACTTAAGTGAACACTCGCAAGACAGGGAGGAAAAAGATGAATTCTCAGGCTGTGGCAGGAGGAAGATGAGGCTCCTGCTGCTCAGCAGGGTGGTTACAGGTCCCGCCTCGCCTGCGCCCACCAGGAGACCCCACACAGGGGTCCCAGGACGAGCACTACGCCGCAGCAGATTGAGTCCTTAGAGGGCAGCTCTGTCCTCAAGAGACTCAGCTCCTGCTTTTCTCAGTCTCGTGGAACAATCCCACTCGCTGAAATCCAACTCACCCCCTCGGGGCTCACGCCCTGCTCCTGCCACTAGCTGCACACCAGGAGGTGGAGACGAAGCCCGGCCGTGTGGGGTGCTCCGGGTGGGACCAGGAAAATGAAGCCTCCTGGGACAATGACGAGGCAAGCACGACAGATTGTGTGTACACGGGTCCGTTTGATCCAGCCACGTTTGAACTGGGCCACGTCTCAGCCCCTCAACGTCCCCTCTCACCAACCATTTCCAGCTCACTGCTGACTCTGCTTTCACAGTACATTTGAGGCGGGGGGTTATCACCTTGCTCTGGTTTCTTAGGAGATGGCAGAGGGATATATCACTGGTGAACCCTTTCCTGTCCTGGTATAAAGGATTAATCAGCCGCTCCCTGTCCACACTGAGCCCAGCACGAGGGCTTTGCTGGGACCACTCCACCACCCAGCCATGCCTCTGCAATCTCCCGTGAGCCTGGCTGTGCAGGGATGCACACAAAAACCACCCAGTAACCTTACAACCATCGAATAATGAAATCAAATACACAGAGGCAGTGGGATCCTTCCCTGGGTGTAAACTGGCAGAGGTCCACCACCTTCACAGCCACGACCCAAACACATTTTTCCTTTGCTGGGATGAGCGATCGGACGGCTTTAAGTAGGGGGAAAATTAATCTGAACCTCAGGTGGAACTTCCCGGCCGCAAGATTTATTAGACGGGGAATGATCTCATCAGGGAAGCGGAGGAAACTCCGTCGCGTTGGAATTATTTAAAAACGTGCAAAGCCCGGAGGAAGAAGGTGCGGGAACGGTCCCAGCGACGCTCCACGTGACGGCCAGGGACCGCGCTGGTCATTCCCGTTTCCTGGCCGCAAGACTACACAGTCTGCAGGATACTTTGGGTTTGTTTTTTTTTCTTCCACTTGATAAGACATATCAATAGGGGAAAAAAAAATAAAATAAACCCCTCCTTGCACCGTCTCCACCTTTGCAGGCAGATGGATTTCTTGTCCAGGGAAGGTTACACAGTTAAAAGCATCTTTAAGAAAAGGCCTGGCAGCCGCAGGGAGGATGTAGGGGGAGAAGGGGATGCTCGGCAGACAGGAGAGATT
>NW_009729489.1:2777-3653 GCF_000703405.1 Apaloderma vittatum | reverse complement strand
GCCGGGGGAGAGCGGAAAAGAAAAAACCCCCCCCTCCCCTGCCAGTCTAAACGCTCCAGGGAAAAGCACAAGCCCCACAATCTTAATATTTTCAGAAACCTCTTTCTTATTGCACCTCTTCTCCGCCCTTTCCGTCTTCCTCTGCATTAAAGCCAATGAAACACAGAAATCCGGCACCGTATTAACAAGGGGAGATGCAGGGAGAGCGCAAGGTGGGAGCAACACCGAAGGGCAGGTATTTACTCTTTCTTTCTTTTCTGCATCAGAAATCATTTTTCCAACAAGTTTCCCCCTTGCCGCAAGGCTTTGCCTGGATACAAAAAAAAAAAATATATATATTTGCCTGGCTCACAGATGCTGAGTCTTTATGCCCAGCACCCAGTGGGGCTCGATCAGACCCACGGTGCCAGCACCGACAGTCCCTGAGGGGTGAGGGTGGTCGCGGGGAGCTGCCGGGTCCCTGGTGGAGCATCCTGGGGCTGCTCCCAAACCCACCTTCCCAGCACAGGCATCGGCTCCTTCCACCTCCCTATAGCCCAATTTAACCGATTTGCATCAAACGATTCATTGCGGGGGAAAAAAATTGAAAAAAATATTTTAAAAGTCAGCAATCCTCGAGCAAATAAAGAAAGATCCAGGAGGTCAGCAGGGCCAGGAGGCAAAGGACAGGGACAACTCACCCAGCGCGGCGAGGGAGCGCGGTTAGCATGTCTCCCTCCTTTCCTCGCAGATTCTGTCCTCCCCTCACCCAAAAGCAGCCCTCGGCCTTATCGGGGAGGCCGATCTCGGTGTCGTTTTTTGTGTAATTTCACTCACTCAGCGTTTCCAGGCAGAGCGGAGGGCACGTTTGACTCGGCTGCTTCATAAACAATACTT
>NW_009729489.1:1280-2720 GCF_000703405.1 Apaloderma vittatum | reverse complement strand
AAAAAAAAAAAAATTTAAAAAATAGACACAGGGCTCACCCGCCTCGACAGTGATCAACTCCCAAGTCAGGGCTGCAGGTTGGGCAGCATTTTCCAAACCCTTTTTTCCATTCACCGAGCCAGGGGGGACCCACGGGTACTGCAGCATGCAGGACCGGGTGGGACTTAGGCTCCGCAGCCCATTGGCCAGTCTCCACCACCCCTTACCCTTTGTGGGGGTGACACATTTTACACCTTTCACTAATGTCATCATTTTTCCAGCCACCCCCAGGCTTTGCAGAGGGGACTCCCACTTGCAGTGGGCAATGTCGTCTCGTTGGCGCTCGCCTGAGCTGGGTGCACGAGCGAGGAACGAAAGGATGCTCGGAAGCCTCTCACACGTGGCACCTAAGCCCATGGTGGCAGACAGGGATCATGGGGCCACGCTGGGCAGCACCCCAGAAACCTCCGAGATCCCTTTGCAGGGGATTCCTGAGCTGCAGCACACAGGTCCTTACGCCCGAATTGCTGCATGTTCCGACACGGAGGGATAAAGGCTCTGAGGAACCACTTCGCCCTCCCCAGCTGCTGCCCAAATTTAGGGCGGGGGGGCTCCAGCTGCTGGGGCTGCTTACCAAAAAATTTTTTTTTTTTTTTTTTTTTTTTTTTTAGCTGGCGTGGCAGGAGCTGCCCCACAAGGCGCCAGGGCCTTTATCAACCTCCCTCTGAAAGAAAAGGCAGCCTGAAGGACGGGTGCTGGGTGCCAGCAGCTGTCCATCATCTCCCCACATCATCACACCCTCACTAATGGCAATTTTTTTTCTCCGCTCCCACTGTGCTTCGGCGCAGAAGAGTCATGTCTGGCTGAGTTTGGACGAAGACCCCCAAGGAAAACGTTTTTTCCTGACTTCTCCCCCTTATTAGTGTAAGCCACGGTCACTCTGATGGTGTTAGCTCTGATTTAGGGTGTGGGTTCAGGCTCCCACATTCACAGCTCTTCCCCTCGCCCCTGAGCGAGCCAGAGCATCCCACAGCAGTGGGGCTCACAAGCAGCACGTTTGCCATAGAGAAATCACAGCAGGGAGCAGGGGGCTGGCTCTTGCCATTTTTTATCTCTACCATTATTTCAGCTCAGGGAGAGACCCCATGCTCCGGGGTCCCTGTCCCACTGCAGGACCCGAGGGATCCAGCAGCAGCGACCCTCCAAACCACCCAAACCACGACCATCCCGCGAGGCTGAGTTCGCATCTCACCCCTCCTCTCCCCTCTCACTTCAGAGGAAACTAAAGCCCCTGAAATCCTGGTCGCGTAGCAGGCTCCTCTCCTCCTGGGGGGGAGCAGAGAAATTTTACTGTCCCGCCGGGATAGTTTTCATTGCACAACAATACCACAGCACAGACGAGGGCACAGACACTCCAGCAAGAAGCTGTCAGCCCTCCCCGTTTGCGAGGGGGTATCGAAC
>NW_009729489.1:659-1088 GCF_000703405.1 Apaloderma vittatum | reverse complement strand
CACAGTTGCTCTGCCCATACCCCTTGTGTGCCGTGGGGGGCTGATGGTGCTGGGATCCCAGCAGGGATGGGTCTGCTGCAATGTCTGCACCCCCTCAAATGAAGGAGGAAGGGCTGTAAGGGACTGAGGGGCTGCAGTTTGCAGCCTGAGGTGCTCAAGGGAAGAGACATCTTCAAAAAGCGCTCGCAGGGCTCTTGCTGCGTGGTCCCCTGGGCTGTGCTGCTCACACCAAAAGCCACAGCCAGTACACCAGCCAGTACCCAGCACCAGCTGTACTTGAACACACACACGCACAGAGAGAACATTCCACCCCATCCCTGCAAAAATGTGCATTTCTCAAGCCAGTTCCCAGGACAGACCCACAGACCCGAGGCAACGGAGCAGGATGGAGCGGGCACGGGAAGCTCAAAGGCCACTATTGCACCCAAA
>NW_009729489.1:0-365 GCF_000703405.1 Apaloderma vittatum | reverse complement strand
GCAAGCCTCTGCCCCAGGGGACTCGCTTTCCGCTGGGCGTGCAAGGTAGAACAATAGGGCCAAGCCCTCTATTGTTCCAGACAAAAGATAAGCCGGGCTCTGGCATTCCCCTACATCCCCCTACGCCCTCGTGGGCAGGCGGCAGGCAGGGCTCCTGCCACCCCGGGCCAGGGCAGAGGCTCTTACAAACCCTTCCCACATCAGCTCGCTTTTAGCAGGTGACCCACAGGGGCTGCTGAGGAGTGGGGAGTGACTCTCCCACCCAAGTCAGAGCTTGCATCCCCCTCCTCAACCCTGCTCGCCCTGCCCTGCAGGGCTTTGTCGCAGCTTTGTGGGGTCCCCAGTTTCTGTGGGGACCCCAATTC
>NW_009729488.1:0-1015 GCF_000703405.1 Apaloderma vittatum | reverse complement strand
GCCCGGCGGGCCCTGCCCGGCAGAAAAAAGCCTCCAGCCTCAAATTAACAACCTCTCTGGCGTCACCTCACGCCAGCAGGACGTGGTTTTGCCTTGTTCTCGCTAAATCCCAAAGTCCGGCTCACGTCGCTTCTCCTCCGCCGCCGGGCGTTCGTCGAGCCTCTTGGTGAACCAGCGTTTCCCCCGTTTCACCCCCAAAATCACGACAAAAACTCCTCGGAGGAGTAGGAACATCCAGCTCCACTCCGGGGAGAGGAGCTGAGCGGCCGCGCGGAAAACCGCCAGCGCACCCGGGCCAGGCCGACGCACCCGCAGGACCGGTATCCTTAGCCCGGGGAAACTGAGGCACGGAGGAAGGGGACGTTCCCTCCCTGACCTCAGTGAAATAAAAAAAAATCACTTCTACTTCCTCAAGCACCACGCTTGCCTCCAGGCCAGCAGCAAAGCGCCCCGCACAAATCCGCTCTCCGCGACGTTACTCGCTATTTAATTCTAGAGCTGGCGACCGCAGGCTCAGGGAAATTTTCGGGATGGGCGACACGCAGCTCCGCTTTTTCTCCTCCGCCGGCTGATCTCACGCGGTTCGGGCAGCCTCAACGCAAAAAGGTGATGTGCAGAGGGGCGAAAACACCCGAAAAATGTTGCTTGGGCCATGAAAAATCTCTTTATTTGCCCATCCAACCCCGCCGTTGAAGCGCGGTGGCTCCTTGGAGGCGGGCAGAGCCCCGGTGAGTCAAGTAGCCAAGGCCAAGCTCTGCGGGGATCCCCAACCTGGTGGGGTACCCCCGCTTTAGAGAGCAGCACCCCCAGCTTGGCAGGGCAGGGTCATTCATCTCTGAAAGCCTCGTGCCAGGAGAAGGGTGGGAAGAGGCGCCAAGCCGAGGGCTGGAGGTCGTGGCGGGACGCGTAGCTGGTTGATTTTAATTTTTTTTCCCCCCTCTCCTTATCCTTTTGCTGGGTGCGTTGCCTGCTTCTGCTCCTGGTCCCACTCAGGGCGGTGCTGCAGCCGCGGGGA
>NW_009729487.1:0-3199 GCF_000703405.1 Apaloderma vittatum | reverse complement strand
TCCCTCCCCCCTTCCGTCTTCCCCCCCTCCAGCCCTTTCGTAGCACCTGTATCCACTTTCCTCTTCCTTGGTCCCTCGCTCCAGCACAGCCTGACCCCGAGTAGCAAGCGCGAAGGGCCACCAAGTGCAGCGCACCGCTGGGACTTTGGAAAACGGTGGAGGCCCTTCCTCGTCACAGGGGTGAGTTGTGCCAAGCACCCCCCGAAAACGGGCGCCAAGCTACACCCGGGAACAAGCGAGCGGGAAATACCAGCCCTTTGGTGTAATTTCTTAACATCTCTTTCATGAATTTGAGAAAACTACTTGAAGCCTAGCACAAAACCAAGAGAGATGCGAATAATCCTGTGGCCTTCTCTCTAAATCGTTACGGCCAGCTCTCGTTCACGGCCGCGATGCAACTCGTGTAACAGAGAGAGAACCAGCCAAAGCATCCTCTGTACTCTCCGAGACGAGCTACTTAGCACCAGTGTTGATTTAGACTGGCTCATTAGTAGGAATCAATGAACAGTGCAACAATTCATATCTATCCTCCAAACGCATTGCGTTACAGCGGGCAGGCTGTAGATTTGAGCGAGAAACAGGGAAGCCTGCACTCTTTGCTGCCGCTAGAGTTGGAAGAAACCTTGCCCAACCTAAGAACCTACCAGAGCTCAATTAACGAGATGCTATAGGAGGTGCCAGCGTTAAAATTAGTCCGACTTTTATTAGATGAATAAACAAATAGGTTGCGAAAGCCTTACTGTAGGATAGACAGATGATAGATAGATGGATGGATGGATAGATAGATAGATTAAAAAAATAAAAAGAAAAAATATGTCTTTCAGCCCACCTCTCCACTCTGATGCCGTGGAGTTAGCCACTGCGGGCGCCCGTTCTCACATGGGTACTGGCTGGTGTGCAAGAGGGATCCGAGCGGCAGTGCCTCTCGGGCTCGCCTCCCACCCTCGGAGGGTGCGTGATTTAAACATCAAAGCTGTTTATCTCTCTACCAGTCAGCGTTACAGCCAGAAGTGTCGAACTGAAGCGGAGCGGGGCGGGCAGAATGGAAAAAAAAAAAGACCTAATATCTACCTGTAATTTCTGGTAAGGGTTTGAAGTATTTAATAGTATTATACCTGACCAAGGGCAGTCAAGTGAAGAGTGTAATCAAAGGTAAAGAAAGAGAGTGAACGGTCAAAATTTTGGAAAGACAAGTTTCCCGAGGAAGCGTATGCTCTAAAAAAGTTTCAAGTTATTGTACAAAGCATTCATCATTTTGCCTCTGGAAAATCATGAGACACTTGTGGTAGCAGCAGTATTTACATCGGTGCGTCTCGCGGAGCTTTTCCCCATATTGGCAGCAAGGCGAGAGCCGACTTTCGGGCGTCTCTTGTGATGTGTCTGCGCGTTTTCACAAAAAAAAATCCCCATTTTATTCGTGTTTTACTGATTAATACTGTGTTAACCGACTAAAAGTCCTGATCCTATCCTCACATTTTAAGTCCTGGATCTGAAAGTCACTGTCCACCTCACCTCCCCAGTTGGAAACTCGGCGTTTACCCTCCCGAACGGCACATGTGCGGCTTTAGCCTGGCCCTTTTGCAGATTAACACTTTTCATCTCCGTTGCAGCCGGATTTTATTTTTCCGGGAGAACAGACCCAGCCCAAGAGTCCGGTGAGATCCGAAATGCGCTGTTTGCGTTTTGTCCTCCCCTGATCCCTTCTCAAAAGCGGCCGCTCTCAGGGACAGGGGCAGCTCGGTGCTTCCCCAGGGGGAGGTGGGGGAGGCGGGAAAAGAAGGACACTCGCTGCGCACCGTCCTCCGGCGGCCACCGCTGCGGGAAACCCTGCGCTCCTATCGGCCTCCAAGGTGGGACTAATGCTGGACGAGGGGGTGTCCCGAGTTTAACGGGAGTCCTTCTCGTGCTACGGGAAAAGTACCTTGCATGCGAAGGATAGTTCATAGTCTGTTGGTCAACATCACCGCAGGGCTATGGTCCATCCAGGTGATGTGGAAGTGAACGCTGTTTCTTGAAGCCTGCGAGGGAATTAAAGAAAAACACCTCATCTGATCTCCCTGACATCAGCCAGGCCAGTTTGCATTTCGGGTCGTAACGCTTTACAAATGATACGCTGCTGGCAGCCACCGTGGGTTACGCCGGTTGTCGCTGTATCCCTCCCCACGTGGCAACACAGTTTTACAGTCTTTTGTCAAGCAGAAAAGTCACTGTAAAGTTTTATTGCCCTCAGGAGTTTACTTCTCCTCACACACCTCAATCACCTTCATTCACACGCAAAACTCTCCACTAGAAAGACGGCCGTGGCTTTTCTGGAGCAGGGTTAAGTGTCCCCTCTCTCCAGACACACCTGCCTTCTTGTTTGGCCGCGATCTGTGGCTCGCTGAAGGCTTAGCTTGGAAAGTGATTTGGTGACACGGGCTTGTAAAGCTTCACTTGGCATCACTGAGAAAAACAGAACCGAGCTGTGCTCGGTGGATGGCCAACATGAAAGCGCGGATTGATAGGGCCAGGCTCTCCTCACACCTTGGTGGGAGAGGTATCGTCGGGAAGGGATAACGCCGTCACCCCCGGCAGGTACGCCAGTTTCAGCGAAGGAGCGGCTCTGCCTTTGCATTAGGATGGATATTGCCAGCAGAGAGACGCGCTTCCTCTTCATCCCTTTCTTCCTTTTTTTTTTTTCCCCTCTCTGTAACCCAGCAATCACGTTTCCCACGATTTTCTGGCACTGATGCTAATTTTAACAGGAACTGAAGTCATGCAGGGTGAAGGATAATCACACCTGCCTATCATGAGGTGAAGGAGTAGGGAAGTACGCGGGCATTCTCCGCTCCCGGGAGCGGCTTGCTGTCCTTGGCGACAAAACACAGCAAGAAAACGGCAGAGCCGAAACATGTTTTTTGACTTGCTGTTTTACGAAGTGAGATCGGTTGGTCATTTCAAAGCGGCACGTCGGCGCAGACCCACATCTCCCTTCCCCAATCAACGCCACGCTTTCCCCTCCTGTCTCAGGAGGGCCCCCTGCAATGTCAGAGAGTGCTTTGCCTACACGGACAGCCCGAGCCCGCTGCCAGGATAACTCTGCGTGTGGCCGGGGATTTCTGGGGGTGCGACGTTGCTAGGAGCAGGGAGTTAACTTCTGAAGAGCCCGCGGTGGCCGGGGATCCCCCCGTGCCTCCCTTAGGGCGGGAGAAAAACCTGT
>NW_009729486.1:5835-6119 GCF_000703405.1 Apaloderma vittatum | reverse complement strand
GAGTAATTGTGAAATTATTACGGCTGGCTTTTTAATTTAGGCTGGATGGAGGAATGTTGTACTGCAGCTGACTCATTTGCTATGGATTTTCACTTAACCAAATTGATTAGTCAACCAACTAGACTTAACTTGAAAGTTGTAATCATTCATTATTAGATGTAATTTTCGTGTCGCTCCCAGACCGCGTTCAGAATCTGAACTGCAAAGACTTTAATGAAGTCCAGGTGGAGCACCTGGAAAACTTTGGGCCGGGGCGGCCGGTGCCCCCGGGGCCAACACTGGTG
>NW_009729486.1:5055-5681 GCF_000703405.1 Apaloderma vittatum | reverse complement strand
GGGGCGAAGCCACCACAGCCCCGGGTTGCCGAGAGCCGCTCCCTCCGTCCTGGCGCTGGCGGCAGCACGTGCAGGACGAGTGGCAGGAGGGAGAGCTTTATTCAAAGCAACGTACGTTAATGTCCCCAAAAGCTTTTAACGGAGGCCATTATTCCCACCTCGAGAATCGATGCATTGTAATTCCCCCCGAGCTATTTGTTTGGCTTCGCTGCTGCTTTTCAAACGCACGAGCCGCGTTTAACAAAACGAGGGAGCCCGGCAAGAGAGACCGCACGTCGCATTTTCCCTTGAAGCCCCTGGAAGTTCATTTTCAAAGCAGGGCACTTTTCACAGAATCAATGCATATCAACCAAAATCAATAGTTACTTTACGCAGATGGGCTGAGACACCTAAGTGATAGCGCTCTACGCCATCGGTACCCAAATCTATATGTTTTTCCACAAGTCAATGCATTTAAGCAGCTGCTACTGTCTTTTCACTTAAAAATAATCCATTTATAGATGAGACGATCCCTGTCCGTGGAGCCCGGTAACACCCCCGACGCTTTGGGGAGCCCTGCCCGCAGGGGCCAGTGGCAGTGACACACCAAGCAGCCACCAGAGGGGGAGAACATTGCAAATCCGAGC
>NW_009729486.1:2954-5023 GCF_000703405.1 Apaloderma vittatum | reverse complement strand
AGCTCCCCCTCTCAGCACGGGATGAAACCCTCCGCTGAAGAGGCGCGCCAGCTCCTGACCGCTTCCATCGCCACCGATGTTTCAGAAGCTTTTTCATCTGGCTTTGCTCTTCAGCAGCGCAATCACCAGCGAGTCCAGGTGCGCTGGCATGAAAGGGGGAACGTAAGCATATTTTTGCAGGACAGAGACATTCAATTTAGTTGAAAGGCTCTGCCGAGTGCAGTGCCTTTAAGGAGAGAGCACTGCGAGTCCCACTCGCCCCAGCTACTGGGGACAACTCCAGGCAGGGAGACGGGCCAGGGCTGGCGACTGCCATCAAATGCCGCTGTGATGTTCAGAGGCAGGCACTTTCCATGTGCTTTTTTTCCTCCTTCCTTTTGCCGTATGCAAATCGTCGCTCTCTGTGAGTTATTAGATAACAAAGGACTGTTTTCTCTGCAGAGGCTGGCTCGTCTCTGAACCTTGCAAGAAAGATAATTAAGGCATGCCGGAGGAAGCCGCGCGCCGAGGATTGTTTTCACCTCTTCCCAAACGGTCTCCAAGAGGAAACACAACAGGTTTCCTCCATCCGAAACACGGCCAGGTTTAGGGGAGCAGAGGACAGGGGGGAGGTCTGGGTCTCCTCTGCTGGCAGGACCTTGGATGCTCCCCCCAAACCCTTGCCTTAGACCCCGACAGGCATCCCGGCAGAGGACACCACGAGCTGCTGCACTCCCTTCCCTTCCTCCCAACTCCGAGGGGCTCCTGCCAAAGCCCACCCTACCAGCACTGCCCAGCATCCCGGTGGGCTGCATCCTGCCTGGCCGTGCTGCCACAGAGAAGATTCTTGTGCCACCTTGCCTCAAAGGGAACGGCGCTTTCCCCAGCTCGCCCGGGATGCAGTGTTGATAAGGAGGAGGAGGAGGGCGGGAAGGGAGCTTGCTGTCTGCCTCCCTCTCTTGCAGGAATCACAGGGGAAAACAACACAAAAGGCAACAGCAGGGGCTGTGAGGGGCTCAGCCCTCCTGCAGAGGAGGGAGCCTCTGCAGTGGAGCAGTGCGGGTTCTTGCTGGCTGCGGGACGAGCGACATCCTGCACCACACTGCTGCCCCCGTCACTGCCGCAGCCCGGTCAGGTTCATAAATTCTCATTTGCTCTCCACCTTTTGATTTTTGAGCATCTCCCAGACACTTCCTCACTTTACTACAATTGATGGGATCACGTGTAATTTGTAAATGATATTAAGTGAGGTAATAACACTCTGGGAACCGAGTGAAAATCATAAATTATTAAGAATTACTGCACCGAAATGTTACCGCTTTGCTTTTGTACCTGACTGATGGCTCACGCGCCATCTTCTGTGCCCCTGAGACCTTCAAACCCTCTCCTCTCCATCCGTTACACCTACATGGACAGCCGACGGATGAAGCGCAGGGTGAGCCGGAGGAGCTGGTGCATTCCTCTCTGCCTGAACGTAGGAAAGGGTGCCGGGGAGCTCTCACACCTCGGGGCTGTGCAGGGTGCTGGAAGCCCCCACTCCCCCCGCTGCCGGCATTTTTCTTGCGTGTTTTTCAGGCCGATCGATGCAGCCAGGCACCCCGCGGACATAATGACCGCGTTGGCCTGAATGCAGAGACAGGCTGGGGGAACGGCTCCAAGTCTGGCAGAACCGACAGAGCCCTGGGAGAGCTGGGCATTACTTAGAGTTTAACTTATAATTTGCTGCTCGAACCCAGTGGTTTAGACCGGCTGGATGTCAGCGTGCCTCTGGAGAAAGGAGTGGGGCGGGCGAGGAGAAGAGCCCGGCGCTCCCCCGCGTCCCAACGTGGGGCGCTTGGAAAGCTCCTCGCTCAGGTTCTGACCTACTTTGGACGGCAGAGACAGCCTCCAGATTAACAAAAGGACTCGAAATGGCAAAACACAACCCAGCAGGCTGCGAGAACGTGGGCACAGCCGCTCCGCACGGCAGTCGGAGGCAATTTGGGAAGGGCGGCGTGCCCAGTCATTGCAGGCGCTCTGCGGCGCCAAACTGGGGGGCACTGGGAGAGGGGAAATGTGCACCTGGCAGCGTCTCGCTGGGCCCCCAGCCT
>NW_009729486.1:2481-2863 GCF_000703405.1 Apaloderma vittatum | reverse complement strand
GGCCCGCCAAGCGACGGGAGAAGGGGTGACTTCCAGTGCCGGTAGCGAGACAGAGGCGAGGTGGCTATTAAAAATGTTTTGTCAAAACTTTTTTCCTCCTACGGAAAACAAGGTTTTCAATCAAACTGTTTCTGGTTGAAAGCAATCTGCTTCCTTTGAACAGCTTTCCAGACCCGGCAGTTTGGGCCAAAAACTTGTCACTTCTGAGCCAGCTCTTTTCTCATCCTTCAACAGATTGTTTTTTACTTTCAACAAAGTCATAAAGCGCACTCTGCCTGGCACGAGATGGGTTCTAAGCGTGCAGCCATCCCAAACGCTATTTTGTCTGAATAAGGCATTCGAGAGGCAGGGGCCCCGCAGCCCCACAACACACCCCCCCCCG
>NW_009729486.1:1223-2420 GCF_000703405.1 Apaloderma vittatum | reverse complement strand
CGTAAGCTGCCAAATCACATTCTCGGAAGCAATTGCTTTCATAATTAATTTAATTATTATTACGGTGCTGAGTTTTTGTATCAGCTTAATAAACGCGATCAGGCTTCACCCTTAGTCTCCATCCTCACTCCTTCTGCGAGCTGGCGATTTGGGGAAGGGAAAGAAAACGGGCGCAGGCTGCGTAATTACAGTTGGTGTCACGGGTGGCTGGTGGAGCAGAACCCCCAGGCCAGCCCTCGCAGGGAGAAAGGGGAGCAGGAGGGCTCCGGCACCAGCGCTGCTCCCTCTTCCCAAAGGCAGAAGCCTCGCGTTGCCGTGGAAACCGGCGGATGGGGCAGCTCTCCCATCTCCTCGCTTCCCCCGCCGCCGGGATCCTGCCCCAGCCCAGGGGGGTCCCTGGCACCCCCAAGGTGGCCTCGGTCCCTGGTGGCACCGGGCACCCGCCTGTCACCGTGCTGCCGAGCAAACTTGTCATCTCATCAAAGAGACACCAGCTTAGTTGTACCAGATCTATTTTCCACGCGCTCGTGTTGATTGGCATTTATTATATTACCTCCTTTAATTTTTTATTAATGAGGTCCCGTTTCGGCTCTTCCATTATATTGTCCAGGACTGATGTCAGTCTGACGGGCCTGTAATTACCGACACTACCCACGGACTCATTGGAAATGCTGGCACGCCGCAAGGTTTGGTACGGGCCCTGGAGCCGCCCCAGCTGGGGCGGTGGGTGAGCAGCGCGCCCACTCCCGGGGATGCCACCGTGCCAGAACCGAGCCTGACAGAGGCAGAGGCAGCTAGCGGGGCTCTCCGTCCCATCGTCTTATTAATTCCTAATTTCCAATTTGCGGGAGGAGAGAACCTTAGCCCTCCATCACGCTAGCCCAGCAATCACAGCGATGAGCCAAGTATCTCTGGACAGTCTTTAATTTATTTCCCGGCGCACACGGACACTGCTGAGAGACTTGATGGCACCAGCTTAAACATAATAAATTACTCAAGTACCAGAGATTAGTTAATAAAGTGTCAAGCGCCCGTAAAGTGCTGCTTTGTCAAAGATACAAAATATTCCTCCGTTTCTCCCAAGATAAATAGCTCCCATGGAGGGAGGAGCTCCCCGTCTCCCTCGGTGCTGCTGCCTCCCCGCACGGAGCATCCCTGCCCACACTCGCCCACGCTGCCCCGGCTGTCCCCACCAGG
>NW_009729486.1:0-1134 GCF_000703405.1 Apaloderma vittatum | reverse complement strand
TGGTGGCTGCCCGAGCTGCTGGAGTCCCCCGGCGTCGTGGGAAACCTTCTGCCACCTCCCGGACGAAGCCAAATCACCGCTCAGGCTGAAAATTCCCTCTGACTGGACGCCGTTTGGAGGATATCCCAGGCAAACAGAGCGTAACCCGGGCCAGCCACTTGCCGCATGGGCTGCTCTTAGCTGCCAGCCCACACGCCGTGACCCACCGGTCGCCCAGCGCGGGGGCTGCAGGTTGAGGTGAAGGGCACAGCCCCAAGACCCCAGTCTCACCCTTTGGCGTCATGCTCAGAGGCTCCCGCCAGTACCAGTGATGCTGGGGGATCCCCCTGGCAGAGTCAGCGCCCCGCTGCCGGGGTTGGCACAGCCCCCGTCTTGTCCCCGAGCCCCATTTCCCGGGCAGAGGCTCCTGCAGCCCCAAGAGGTCAGAAATGGGAGATGAAGCAGGCTGTTCCCAACGAGGGGTGTCTGAGAACAGCGACTGGCCGTCAGAGCCAGCCTCACCAGGTGCTTCTGCACTTGCACTGCTCGATTTAATTACCAGGCAATGAAAACGGTGGCTAAGAGGAGGGTAACTACAGAGCGAAGCAGCCTTATTTGGGGGTAAAAGTATAAAGTATTCTGTGGGAAGTCACCAGGAATCCCAGGTGGTCCCAGCGCAGCCCAGGGCAGCTTTCGAGGTGCCACAGGTGGGCTGGGGGTGCTGCCAGGGGCACCGATGGCTCGAGCCCTCCCTTCTTTCATCACACAGCAACAGCAGTACAAGCAGGAGATTAAATATTCCACGAGGCTTTCAGATCTCTTATGTTGTGACCAGTCGTCTGCAGGTTGCGTTTGGGCTTTTTCATTACCGAGGAGCCCCGCGTTTAATCAAAACGTACCACCCGAAACGCAACCGCGCACCCGCCTGCCTCCCCTCTCCCCACCGCAAATCACCCCGGCTCTGGCCACGCCGTGCACCAAGACAGCTCTTTCTCTCCGATCTCCTCCTGAGAGCGACAGCGCTGAATTCCCCCATCAAAGTGGTCGTATTTATCCCATTGGTGCCTATCGCAACGTCACCAGCTGACTCGCGCACCCGGAGATTCACTCTGCTCCTATAAAATAACAAATGAGATGAAGGGTTTCGAGGAGACT
>NW_009729485.1:0-4510 GCF_000703405.1 Apaloderma vittatum | reverse complement strand
GTCGGATCCCTGAGGTTGGAAAAGACCTGATGTTGGTGCGGGGCCGTTAAAATTTCCCCTCCCAGTCAGGGATGGGGGTGTCTTCCCTGCAGAGACACACACATCTGGCTGCTTTTGCGCTCCGAAATCAACTTCTGTGTGTATTTCACAGGGAAGGAATGATTCAGGCCTCTTGCAGCCCATGGTCCTTGCTTTCAACCTAATGTTACGCCATTGTTGGTGTTGCTTTACCGTGGTTTTGCTGCAGCGATGGAAGCGGGCCCCGTGGTGACATCAAGGCAGCGCGAGGCGGTGGTGCACGGGGTCCCCACGGAGGTGGTCTGCACGGCCTTCTCCAACTCCGTCCTCGTGGTGGTCACGCAGTACGGCAAGATGGGGACAATCGTCTACGTGGACCCCGACACCGTGGGTGACAACGTGGGCAAGCCCTCGCTCACCACGAGGGTGCTGCTGGGCAAGGACGAGGTGAGCGGGGACAAGGGTGAGGTGTTGCAGGTGGGGCCGCAGGAGTTGCCAGGGAGTCGAGGAGTCACAGCTGCGAAGCGATGTTTGCACAGCGGTGAGATTAATTTAAAAGTGTCTTCTGAGAGAGATACACGCACGCTCTTCTGCTCTTGGACATTAAAGTTTAACTAAACGTGCATGGTTTGGGGATCTATTGTTTGGGGATCATACAGGATATGGGTTGCTTTGCTGCAGTTATGGAAGGTTTGATAAAGCTCTTGTTGATTTAAGGGTTGCTAGATCAAACATGCAGCCTTTGGTAACCATTTTTTGGGGGTTGTGTTCCAGTGAGCTTGTTTTCCTCTTCAAGCCCTTCTTCTCACCCCTGCCCAATCTGTGCCAGCCCAATAATGGACTTTAGTTGCCCTTTCCTAAGTGTGCCTGCCAGCACCTTCCCTTGACAAAGTTTAAATTGTTTTGCTTCAACTAAATGAGTTTTTATCGACCGTTTCACAAAGCTGGAGAGAAAGCAGAAGAAAATGTATTTCGCAAAGCGTCAACTAGTCAAGCATTAAAACAGAAAGTTACAGAGCTACAGGGTTATGAGGCTTTTCATCAGGGTTGCAGCTCTCAAATATTACCTGCTAACCTTAACAAGAAAAACTTCAGCAACACAAGTTCCTGATTCTATCTGTGGCTTCCCCTTATGGAGGTCATTTTTCAGCAATAGCCTTCCTGCTTTGCTTTCCCTGGCTTGATATCTGCTGACATCTCCACCCGCAGGCCGTTACTGTGTTTTATTTGCAGTTGGGAAGTGTCTTTACTTACTTCGTTACATACTATTTTAAAATTATTTTATCAGCTTGATTTAAACTTCAAGAAAAGGCTTTCACCAGTTTGTTGCCTTCCTGTGTGACTCAGGTAACAGTCCCTTTTGGGATAGTGCATACTTCCAAACCACACGGATAGCTAAAATCAAGTAAAATCATCCTTCTGATAAATACTTATCTGTGGGTGTAAATAAAACCTAGACAAGCTGGATGTTCTTATTAAAGAAACCTCATTAATGAGATTTTATTTCTTTTATTCTTTTCTTCAGCCTCACTACTTATTTCTGTTTATCATTACTCTGTTAAAATGAAACCAACATGCCTTTTACACGTGGTAAAGGCTGTGTGTGCAACACCATTTTGGGTTCTCTAGGAATTGTAAAAATAACAGGTTTTATTCCAGAGCTTCTCAGCAGAACTTACCATCTTAAGCAACAAGTTTTTAAAAGAAAATTGTACTTGGAGGCTCCTGCAGAAATCTGGCTATGATGGAAACAGAGGCATTTTGATCCATTTAATTTGATATTTGGTGATGTTGTTTGGTCAGGAGGATTAGTGGCAGGAAAGATTCTCCATACTGACTTTCCAGGTTCTCCAGACTGGCACAAAACTTACTTCAGGCGTGGCGTCAGTTAAGTTGTTTCAGGTTGGTTTGGGTGGCTGTCACTCACAGGTCCAAACTCTTCAAATTGGTTGAGAAAGTGCTTTGTAAAGTTCCCTGTCCCGTGGCTTTGCCGACCAGCCAAACCACATCTCTGTTTCTAACCTTGTTGGAACCGCCCAGCAAAATGCACGTTTGGTCTGAGTCCGGTGTTGGCGGGTTCTCGTCGCTCACTCGTGTGGGAGGGCTCTCTCCCAGCTGTAGGAGCGCACATCTGTATACCTTTGCTTTTCAGCCCCTTGTTCATGTTTGTGCCAAAAACCTGGTGGCGTTCGTCTCTCAGGAAGCTGGGAACAAACCTGTGCTTCTCGCCATGGCTTTAAAGGACAAGACCGTGGAAGGAATACAAGCTCTCCGGGAAGTGATCCGAAGTTGCCAAGTGTGGTGAAGTTGTGCCATCTGGATTCAAGGAAATGATCTTGAGTCCATGACTCATCACCACTTATTTAAAAGGACAAGAAATGAAAATGATGGAATGTCTTTGTGCTGGTTTTGGACGTCCTGAGGAATTTCATGAATTTTGTCTCTACTGTGTAGAACATTTGTGGGTTCTGTTAACTGTGACAGGTTTGCGGTCCATATAGTCAATGACAAGACAAGAACTATGATCTCAACGTTGAAGAGAAGTATTATTTTTATCACGTTGGGTGGGATGTGTGTTTGGGAGACGGCACGGCTCTGCGTTTGTGTCCTGAGGAGCGATCGATGCCAAGCTCCGTAGCTACGCTGTACCGCAAAGGGGGAACACCCAGTGCAGAGTGAATAAAAGAAACATTGACGAATCTAATTTTACCTGTTTTATTTTTTGCTCTGTGAAAATCACTTCCAACTGAAATGCAAGCCTTGGTAACAAATCAACAGCAATTGCATAATAGGAAGGATTTTCTTGGCTGTTTTTAAGGAAATTAGGCCTGTATAAGTGTTTTGTCCTTATGTCGGCCCCTTTCCTGATGTAGTCTGAATCTGTTTTCTACTTTCACTAGGATTTTAAAGAGAAGCAGATAATTATGCTCTGAATTTCATGAAAGCTGCTGTCAGGGTGGGAGACAAGAACCCAAATTAGTGTGAGAGAACAGACAAAGTAACAGTGGCTTATGGGTTTTGTGGTACCAGCACATCGGAGCGGCAGCACATACAGAGCTTGGACCATCTGCAATGAGCTGTCCCTCTTCTAAAGCACCTGTCGGAGGAGACCTGGGGACAGAAGAGTTTGGGGGCTTACACAGGGGTGTTTCTCCTGAGTCCATTGAAAAAAAAAAAAAAGTGAAGTCGTAGGAGTTGATGTGACGCCCGACAGCCAAACTTTTGCAGTTTGCTTGGAAAGCACATTTGGTTTTACCTCTTGTAAAGAATAACACCAAGTAGTAAATTTTTAAGTGAGCTGTTACATGCTTTTGTCACTTAATGAACTTAACTGAGCAGACAGAGGCGAGGTTTTAGATGCTGGGCAGGGAAGATTTATGCTAAGACCCGCCGATAGCAGCAGTATCAGCACAGAGCCTGTGCCTGCCCCACATAGATCCAGTTATTGGGTCATTTCTGCTGCTGAAAAAATCCCCTACAAGTAGAAAAGCAGAAAACGCATTTCGAAAGGACGCTTTTCTCTGAAGTAGAGGTTATTTACAGTCTTTAAGGGATTATGAGAAATGAAACTTTTAAGTACATCCAAACACTGCAGGTTTGTAGCTGCCTTTCACAAGAAATTTCCTCTTAAAATAATTTTCTGAACTGTGCCTCCAAGAATCAAAGATTTGCATCTGTCAGAACTCCAAATTTTCCCTTTTACACTTTTTTTTTTTTTTGTCTAGGAGAGCTTAGAGAAGTGTGTGGAATTTGTTAATGTCGATCTCAGTTTGCCAGTACGGATTCTCTCCCAACACAAAATTCAATGTATTTTCCAAATCATGTTGCTCTTATGATGTCTGTAGCTCCAGCAACTTGTGGAAAGCATAAAATAATTAGCAAACTCAACATAAATCACATCTTCCATCCTAGTGATGCAGTGGCATACCACCGCTATGCCCCGAAGACCTGAGTGTTACTACCTAAAAGCCGACTACGACTTAATCCCCTTAATGTCGTGGTTCTGTGTGCCACGGGGTCTGCACAATGTGGTGGGTAAAGAAAGGGTGTGGAGGTCTCTCCTGTTTGATGCTCAGAGCCAAGAAAGACTATCTTGCTGTGTTTCCACGGGTGATAAATTAGACCATGAGCAGTTGGTCCTTCGACTTTGCTCCTCTCTGCTCTGCAGTAAACCACGGGGAAGGGCTGCCCCAAAACCCAGGCACAAGTCTGCTGGTGCCACCAGCTGCCTGCATTTTAGTCATCCCTGTCTTCCAGGTAAGGATTAATTCCCAATTGCAAGAAAACCTGCCTTTGCCGCGCAGGTAGAGCTCTCAGCCACAGGACGCGCGCCGGGCAGTGACCTCGGGCTGCACGGTGGCTTTTGCATCCGTGTGTTTGCTTTCCGGGCGTGGGCGCCAAGTGCGGCGGACTGGAAAGGTAAGTTTGGTAACTTTTCGGCAGGAGGCAAAGCCCGCCCTGCTGCTCCAGCTCCCGCAGGGGCCCCGGGGTG
>NW_009729484.1:11305-12586 GCF_000703405.1 Apaloderma vittatum | reverse complement strand
AACGAGCCCCCGGACAGAAGCAGCTCATCCCACCTCTCCTGGAGGACGCAGGGCATCCCAAAGCCGGTGTCTCTGCGGAGCTGTGCTGATCGCTTTCTGCAGAGGGGACAGAAACACGGGGGCCAAGGGGGTGCCCACGGAAAACGGGGAAGGCTCCCTCAGGAGCTCGCTTTCGGTGAGGTCAGGAATTTCATCCTGTAGGCGCAGAAATGAAGGATCCTGGAGAAAGCTGTGGAGCCAGCTCATTCATCCCCCGTGTCACACCACAGCCACGCACAGACCCGCGGTGCCCACGGCTGGGGTTCTGCCCAGCGAAGGGCAGCGCGCTGACCTGGCCAGGGGGGCAGAACAGAGCCACGAGCAGTCACCGCAGCGGGACACATCGCACCTTCGTGACTTCGCAGCCACCCGGACGTGTGCTCGTGGCTCAGGGGCTCAAAGGCCAGCCCTGCTGTTCCATCAGGAGCTCACCTGGCTGCCTTTCCTTCCCTCTGCTCTCGCTGCGGGGGGTTTGCGCAGCTGCCCGGGCTACCCATGAAGGGCCACGCTGTCCCTCCAAACCGGGCGCTGCTCTTCTCTCGCAGCAGCCGCGTCTGCACAGACCCACGGGTGAGCGTGAGGGACCCTCCTCCAGGTCTGCAGCGGATCTGCCTTTGGAAATTCACACTGGTATGGCTTTTTTGGAGGAAACTATGGGATTGGACTGGAGGAAGAACAAGCAGTGCCAGACTCTCGCGAGGGCACGGACTGAGACACGTTGACCTTCAGTCCGGTGTTAACTCCTGCTGAGGCTTCACACCCATCCAGGATACACCTGAAGTCTTCTAGAGAAATTTCCCCCAGGGGAAGGGAAGGGAAGGTTGGGGACGTGTCAGGGAAAAGGCTCGTGGCCACGCGACCACACAAACGCTTCCAAGTTTTCGCTTTACGAGAGGTGCTGTGAGACAGCCT
The DNA here is from genome assembly GCF_000703405.1 of Apaloderma vittatum. Classification (NCBI taxonomy): domain Eukaryota; kingdom Metazoa; phylum Chordata; class Aves; order Trogoniformes; family Trogonidae; genus Apaloderma; species Apaloderma vittatum. Next base: position 11,635 of record NW_009729484.1, on the reverse strand, counting down.
CGGGACTCAGAATCAGCGTAGCTCGTAATTGCAAACAATTCAGTCTGAGCACAGGACAAAGACGGGGCTGCAAAGCAAGAGCTGACGTCAAACGCGGCGGATCCAGGTTGGGTTCAAGCAGCCGTTCAGCACCGAGCATGGGGCAGGGCCCTGAAATCCTGCTCTCCTCCACCCGGTCGGGCTCTACAATCCTTAAACAACCCCGCAGGGGCTGTCGTGCTCCTTGTGCGAGGGAAGAAACAGCACGGTGGGCTCGGGGGAGGAGGAGGAGAACATCCTCCTCCAAGCTCTGGTGACATTTGCCACCTCCGGCAGGGCCAGACGTCAATC
>NW_009729484.1:10968-11235 GCF_000703405.1 Apaloderma vittatum | reverse complement strand
TGAGCATCGCTGGGAAAAGGGGTCTTGGTGGTCTGTTTGGTTTCGGTTTGTTTTTTGTTTTGGTTTTTTTTTTTTTGGCAAATTAGATTTGAGGTTTCTTTCCCCACCAGACACAGCCCTATCGCCTCCCACTGCGTGAAACATTCTCCCGAAACCCCAGCCTGCAGGCAAGAATGCCAAAAGGAGCTGTCACCCCTGCAAGGAGCTGTCACCACGGCTTCGCTGCTCTGAGAAATCGTATGTGAAGGGTAGGACACGTGTCCCCGG
>NW_009729484.1:9574-10946 GCF_000703405.1 Apaloderma vittatum | reverse complement strand
AAGGAGGAGGATTTGTTAGACCTTCCCCCTACCTGCCCAGCTCCTGAATGCTCTCTTGGAAAACCAGCAAAATGCTGCGCGTGTACAAATAGATAAGGTATATATATATATAAAAAAATAATTTATCTGTATACTGGAAGGAAGGGAAGTTTTAAGAAAACAGAAGGTATCGAGTGAGTAAATTACAGGGAAGGGCTGGTGGAAGACATGGTGGTCGGAGGTCGCCTTGGCCACAGCAACTGTGATACAACCAGAATTTTCAAGATGTGATGAAATCAGGAGGGTCATCAGCAAATCCTCCACCTTGGACTCCCGGAGGGCTGACTTCGGACTCCTCAGGACGCTGGTTTGGAGAATCTCTTGCGAATCAGCCCTTAAAAACAAAGGGGCCCAGGAAGGCTGGGCTTTAAGAATGAAATGATGAAGCCACAGGATCTGGCTGTCCTTCCGCACCATAAAATGAAGAAGGGAAGAACGGGAAGAAGACCGACGTGGTTGAGCAGGGACATTTCGCAGGAACTCAGGAGGAAAAAATAAAAAAAAAAAATAGTGCATCAACTCTGGAAACAGGGTCAGGTGAATCAGGGAGCGTTTAAGGATATTGTAAGGTTGTGCAAAAAGAGAAACAGAGAAGCGAAAGCTCAGTTAGAACTTGGCCAGCTCTGCCAAGGCCAACAAAAAGTGCTTTTACAAACACATTAATCACAAGAGGAGGGTCAGGGAAAATCTCTGCTCCATGAGGAGGAGGGGGAACATAGTTCCAACACGGGATTAGGAGAGGATTACACTAATTCCTAATTTACTGCTAATTCCTGCCCGGCCTCAGAGCGCTTCTGTGCAAACCGTTAGAACCACACAGCTCATGAAGAGCAGCTCCTCACCTTCCTCGAATCACGCTCTTGGATACTACCACGTTCTACTAGTTTTATTTTAATAAATGGCAAAAATAAGACAACACCAGAAACACCAAAAGGTCTTGAAAGTGCTGAAGGAGACACACAAACATTTGCCTCTCAGACATGTTATGGTTACACGAATACTTCCCAAGTGCCACAGTCCAAATAAAAATATACTCATACAAATTTAAAAAAAAAATAATAATACAATTTATATACACCGTGGAGTTAGCTTACATGGTTTCAGAACAAAAAAAACAGTGCAAAAAAATAAAAAAATCAACGGAAAGGGACGTTGCTACCGTTGGAATGGCTCAAGGTAAGGTACCAACTCACAGCCGCGGGGACCCGGGGGCTGGGAGAGCCCATCCGAGCGCCGCACCTCGGCCAGCGACACGAATCCAGCTCTGGGCTGCTGCTCCTTCAGTGCTGCTCCGAGTACAAGGTCACAGGCATCCGGCAGAAGTGGGTTTCTG
>NW_009729484.1:8903-9543 GCF_000703405.1 Apaloderma vittatum | reverse complement strand
AATAAGGAAGCAGCCAGAGCAGAAGCCGCCAGTGGGTGTAAGAAAGGGATTCAGTGAGCAAAGCAAGAACAGGCTGATCCAGCATCTGTGTATCTCTATATTCAGCGTGAGCTCCTCCGCATCGGTTCCCAGCGGGATGGAAACGCCGCCTCTGCCAACACCCGGTGAACCCGTAATTCCCTCGTGCAGGCTGCAGCCCAGCGACTGCAGATTTCCCTTCGGAGCGGCTGACAGTGCCCATCCACCACCTCCCCGCCAAACCGCGGGAGGGGAAGGGGCTTCTTTCCAGCTGAAACGTTGAAGATGGCGGCAGAGGCCGAGCAGCAGAGCTGGCAGCTGGTGGAAGGCGAGTGGCTGCCTCGGGGGAAGCTCAGAGAAGCTTTGGTGAGGCTGCCCCGCCTGTCTCGCCTGGGTTGCCCAGCTCCCAGCCTCGGTGGCCGCAAGACGTTCTGCTGGAAATGCCCCTGCGGCGTGTGCATGGAAAGAAAAGCGAACGTGAGCAGCCCAAGGCAAAGCATCTAAGTGCGGGAAGAGAAGGGACCTCCCACACCATCATCCACACGAGCAAGAGGAAAAGGATTTGTCACAGACACAGCGCTGCTGGCAAGGGCTCTGACAGCTCGGGATCGCGAATTCCACG
>NW_009729484.1:7714-8883 GCF_000703405.1 Apaloderma vittatum | reverse complement strand
AGGATTCCTGTGCTTTGTACCTGGCCACGAGCACAGATTCTCTGGGCAAAGGGTGGGCTCGCAGCAGCACGCTGCAACCCTACAGCCTCAGGGAGCGCAAAGGGGCGTTGCGTGGGACAGCGCGGGGCCAGACCGCAGGGAAGAGGCGTTGGAGGAACCACCTGCAGAGCCTGCACAGAGAGAACGAACCTCCCAGCTCGACTTACAGGGAAAAACTCGCACGTCAGGAGCAGCGGCCGATGGCAGGTCCTGTGCCGCTCTCAGGAAGGCGCCACGCTGGGCCCAGCTCTGGAGCCCCGGCCGGAGGCAGGAGAGGGACCCTCGCTGCAGGAGAGCACCTGCATTCGCTCCTGCAGGTTTCAGAGCCTGCCGGCCTCACCTGGCACGGAGCTCGGGCAGTCGGAAGCCAGCAAAACCGTTTTAGTGGAGGAGACGAGCTGCTCCTGCAAGTGCCACAGTAGGAAAGAGAAAAGACGGAACGCGCTCCCCGCTCGTCCCGAGCAGCCCTGGAGAGCGGCCGGAGCTGCCAACGCGTCCCGGCACGCACGTGGCTGCCCATCCTTCCTTTGTGGAAAACAAACCAAGATCTGCCCTTCCTTCCTTAGGGCAGCAGGTAGGGAAAAACACAAAGTGGAGCCTCCAGATGTCAATGGGGAGGAATAAAAATTAAATCTTAAAGTGCTCACAAAGAGTTTTGCTGAAACTGAACTTCCCAGCTGAGCCAGGCCACGCACCGCACGACAAGGACAAACTCTACCCTAAAACTCAGGCTCAGGAACCACCTGTAAGACCAAATTTTCTCTGATCTGCCAAGAAAATTCAAGAGCCTCGCAGCTGCCGTTGCTGCAAGCGCAGTCGGCACGGCTCTCTGCCAACCACCCCGACCGCAAAGACTCCGCGAACATCCAAGACCTCCAGTGACTCAGAGCCCTGCACCAGCATCGCAGCAGGTGACGGGGGGCACAAACCTCCTCCGACCCCGAACGGCGGCAGGGTCTGACAGTTTGGAGAGCAGCACCAGGAATCAGCTTCCACAAAGTCAGTCCAAGAGGCTGGTTCAACAAATTCAGTGCTTTGACACACGTAAGGAACGGGCACAGCTTTCCTCAGGCTTGGGAAAATCCTCAGCGCGGACTGAGAGAACGCGACTCCCGGCTTCCCTCTGGCAC
>NW_009729484.1:6271-7621 GCF_000703405.1 Apaloderma vittatum | reverse complement strand
CCGGGTGGCTCTCCCAGCCCAGGGAGCTCTGTGCCTTATCAAGCCAATCGGCCGCACGGCGCCCGGAGGCACAGCGCCGGCGTCCCACAGAGGCTTATCGGGACGCTGGAGCCGGGCGGGCAGGTGCCGGCCGAGCGGTACAGGTGCCGGCCAGGATGGCACCTGCTGAAGCAGCAACTGGCTGCAACTGGCTTCCACGGCCCGTTTCACCCTCGCGGCAGCTGCCAACACCATCCCAAGCGGCTTTTTTTGTGCACAGACAGCCCTGCTCAGCACTCAGGGGCAGATCCTGCCTGTTGGTCACCAGCACCGAGTCTCCCTCCGGTGCGGCAGCCTGAAGGTACACCAGCTCCTCTCGTGACGCTTCTGTTGCCTCCAGAAAGCACCATCTCGTCCTGCTCTGAGGACACGGCGTTCCCCGGGCTCTGACCCCAGCCGGGAAGACGTCCCAGGCTCTCAGTGTTGGATCAGGACAAGGACAAAGTGCCTACAGACACCAAGAAACGCAGAGCAGTGACACAGAGGGTGCCACCTCAGAAGAGCCTCTTACAGGGAGGGGGCAGCAACAGCAGACAAGGAAAGAGATCTCCCTTCTCTGAGAGACTCTGCAAAGGTGAAATGAAATATTTATAATCCCAGACAGCGATGGGAGTTGATCTGTTCTGAACTCCTGACTTGCTGAGCAGGTCTCGGAAAGTCAGTCACTGCCAACACCACCCCAGCTGGAACACTTCCCCACGGAAGGAGGACGGAAATCAGGAGCAAATGAAACCAGAGCGGAACAAGACAGTGGGCAGCTGGGAGGACCCACGGAGAGAGGTGCATTGCCAAAGAGCTGGCTGTTGAGAAAAGCCACGCTCCAGAGCAGCAATCTGGTAACTGCAAACTTCAGTGTCTCCTGCCAGCACCAACAGCAACTCCCTTCTCACACAAATAAGGCAACAGCTTCAGGAGCTGGAGAGGAAGGAGAAAAGGGACACGTACAGGACGATGGGGAAAAGATGCTGCAGTTCTTTGCACAGGACACAGTGGAGCCAGGCTCTTTTTTCCAACCCTTAAAAACCCCCAAAACAAAAGAGCAGAACGTACAACGACAGGACAACATCTGATGAAAGGAGACAACTGGGCCACAGGAAAAAAAAAAACCAAAACCTGGATCAAGAGTGGTCAAACCAAGTGCCTGAGACCAACCAACAGCTCCGGGCTCAGGCAGCTCCTTTAACTCTCTGGCCAGCGAGATGTTCCCCAGCTCGCCAGGCTTGACCTGCGTGTGAGAAGCCAAACGGCGAGTCCTGGGCCTGGCGGGGTCCAAGCGGGACGTGGGCGCGAGGGCAGGCGTGAAGAGGGAGG
>NW_009729484.1:5343-6254 GCF_000703405.1 Apaloderma vittatum | reverse complement strand
GGGGCAGGGGCGTCAGAGGGTCTGGTAGTGCTGCCTCAGTCTCGCCTGCAGGAACTCGTGGGTCAGGTTGTGCCGGGTGATTATCCCGACAATCTTAAAGAGGAAAAAAAGATACAGGTCAGCGTCACAGATGTACCACGAAGAGATGTGCACGGCAGAACTCGTGTTCTTTCCAGCCCCCCCAGAAAGAGGGAACTGGCAAGTAGTTCTTGAGCAATGCTGAGCCAGAGCGGGTTCACGTTCAAATCTTGCCAAAAACGATGCCCCTGCCTCTCCCAGCGCTCGTCCGCAGGCAGATACACCCCAGCCGACGGCTGAAGGGCTGCTCTTGTGCTTAGACACAGCAGTGGGTACCCCTGCTTAGGCAGGGAAAACCCGTGCACGTTAGCATATGGATGTGAAAAATGCAACTGGCAATAAGGAAGGATCATTAAAGCTGTTTGTGGGACTGCAGACAGCTCGTGTCCGGTACATCATAGAAGTTCTACAGACCAGAACAGACAAATCACAGAATCGCTGAGGCTGGAAAAGCCCTCTGAGATCATGAAGTCCAGCCCATGCCCCAACACTCCGACATGGGCCAGAGCAGGCACCGACTCCAGCCTCTCCTTAAACGCCCCCAGGGACGGGGACTCCCCCTGCCCTGGACGGAGCATCCCAGGGCCTGAGCACCCTCTGCCCTGAGGCAGTTTCAGGCCGGGCCCTCTCGTCCTGTCACTTGGTGCCCATGAGAAGAGCCCGACCCCCCCTGATTGCGCCCTCCCTTCAGGGAATTGTAGGGAGTGATAATCACAGGATGGCTCAGGCTGGACGGGACCTTAAAGATCAGCTCGTCCCACCCCTGCCCTGGGCAGGGACCCCTCTCTCCCCCAGCCCAGGTTGCTCCAAGCCCCGTCCAACCTGGCCTTGGA
>NW_009729484.1:3308-5217 GCF_000703405.1 Apaloderma vittatum | reverse complement strand
GGAAGCTGGTTGGTGGAGGGAATAGTCTGGGCCCGCCTGACTACATCTTAGCTTCAGGCAGTTGTAGAGAGTGATAAGGCCCCCCCTGAGTCTCCTCTTCTCCAGGCTGAACACCCCCAGCTCCCTCAGCCTCTCCTCACAGGACTGTCCCTCCAGTCCCTTCCCCAGCCTCGCTGCTCTCCTCTGCACCCGCTCCAGCCCCTCCAAATCTTTCTGGCAGCCAAGGGCCCAGACCTGCACCCAGGGCTCGAGGTCTCATGGTGAGGAGCAGCCCAGCAGGGACTGCCCCACTGCCCATCACCAGGTCACAGAACCGACCCCTCGCAGCCCGCTGAGCAAAGAGTCCAAGGAGAACTTTCAGTTGATGAACCCCGCAGGGGTTTTACACGCTGAATGAACTTAGGAGCCACTCTCTCGTACTGCAGGAGTATCTTGTGCTAAACATGGGATGAGCCAACATCTCGTGTTTCCAACCACGAGGCAGAGCTCTCAGGAACCCCAAGAGGCAGAGAGCTCTGCTGTCTCAGGGGACACGGTCTGTCCAGTCCCCAGGCTCAAGGGAGGAAGCTTCTCATCAGGTTTATGGGAAGGTCCTGACACCTACTGACTGTTCCTGAGCACTGTAGGTGGCAGAGACACATCCAATGCGTCGAGCACAAACCGCTCAAGGACACGGCGATTCTGCAGCTCCTGTCAGGAGGAACCGAACGCAAGTTCCCTTCCAGCTAAAAAAACTTCCTGCCTCAACACACAGGAAATGCTGCTCTTCACCTTGAATGAAGCTGGCAAAGAGAAAGGCAGTGCAGTGGCCTCTGAGGAGTTCAAGGTCCCTCAACAGCTACAAGACACTGAGATCTTCCGCACAGCAACCAGCAATGCCCCAGGGCCTCAAGAAGGTCACTCTGATCTCTTTAAGGCATTTCTGTTTTGTCTTAAAAGAGATCTTAATTATCCCAAAGGTCACAAACTTTGCAAAAAGCCACCACGGCTTCCTTGCACAGCGCACGCAAAACGGAGAGAAGGACTCACCTCTCCTACCGCGTTCACAACCGGCAAATGCCTGAGGCCCATTGTCCTGAACAGGTTGAAAACTTGTGACACGTGAGTGTTTGGAGAGACAGCGAAGGGCGATGGGTTCATGTACGGGGTGACATCCTGGGAGAAAAAAGCAACTGTTGTATTTCAGAGGCATTTTCACCACCTCTGGGAACCACCAACAGGCAAATCCTACAGACCTCCAACACACTGATGCCCAGAGAGGTGTCAGGCAGCATGCACCTTCTATTTCTCCACAAATACGAAATTATTTCAGGAACCCAACTTTGTCCCAGTTTGAACACTGTAACCCACAATTCTAAGAGCCCCATGCTTGAGAAAGCCTCTGTACAGGACGAATGCGGGTCCAGGAAAATCAGAAAGTGAGTTAGAAAAGCACTTTGGCCCACACGGCAACCTTCTTGTCGCAAAGCCAGCGACATGCCTGCCACCGAGCGAGCTGCCAGCACGCAGAGCTCAAACAGGCGCCAGCAGCTCGCCTGTCACGTCTCACTCAGGCAGGAGACTGGTCTAGAAGGAAGTGAAATCAGTCGGGCAACGTCTCGCGCTGAAAGCAAAGCGCTCGTGCACGATGCTGCTTCACAGCGGGCGTGAGGGCTCATCTCCACACGCAGACGAGGAGTCCCTGCACCCAAGGGTGGACTCAAACACGCTCTCAGCATTTTTCCAAGGCTTGGGGCAGTCCTAAATGTGGACCAGGAAGTGCTGTCGCCCTGCGGCGCATCTCTTACCACTATCATGCGAGGGTTCAGCAACGTGAGGTCCAGGTCGTGGATGTCTGGGTAGCGGGGGTAATCCTCCGACATCTCTGCATGCGACAGCCGAGGCTGGCTCCCGCCCTGCAGTTAAAAAA
>NW_009729484.1:0-3234 GCF_000703405.1 Apaloderma vittatum | reverse complement strand
CGCAGAGCGGCACCGCCTCCCAGCCGCTCGCGCGGATCTCCTCCTCCAGCCACGGCCTCACACCCAACCTCTGCCGGGCACTGCCAGCAGCTCAGCTCGGACGGCAGCAGTTGCGAGCCCAGAGCTAGAAAGCGTCTGGCTGAGAGAGGAATGGGTCTGGCTCCCCGGCCTCTGACAGACCCACGCTCAAGGCTGGAGGGCAGCTGCCACCAGCCGTGTGGGAGATGCTTCAAACCCAACCTCCTGCTGATCTCAGCAGCCGACACTCTGCAGGACCTTGGCAGCAGTCATGGCAGAACTACTGAGGCTGGAAAAGACCTCTGAGGTCATCAAGTGCAGCCATAACATGGTACACACTGCTGGCTGCTCTCTCCGTATTTAGTAACTGCCCTCCACTCTCCAGCTCTGACAGGATTGTGCCTTTATGCGACAAACAGGTCCATTAGCTTATTTTTTCAACAGGAGCTGTCCTCCTTCCCTGTGCTCACATACACAGAAATTCAATTGTTTCTATTCTAGAGCTGCAGGGAGAATTCGCATTACTCAGCCGCAGTTTTTAAAACACAGATACATTCCTTAAAATGTAAAACCAGGTAACTTCTTTTTGCCAGCCCATAAATATTGTCCCCAACCTTCTCAGCCAAGAGGGAAGGGGTGTCTGCTACAATTCCTGACTGGCAAGACTCACCGACTGGCTCTCGGAGTAACAGACACCCCTGACAAGGAGGGTGACCAGCTGCGAGCGCAGGATCAGGCCGTGGAAGGTCAAAGGCCTGAAGCGTTCCTCCATGGTCCACTCCTCGCTGGGAGACTGGTCGGGGTAGAGGTTGGGGTAGGGAGTGTACCTGCGGCAGAATTCACACAACACGGTGTAAGGGCACGAGCCCAAGGAGGGCTCCTCCTCTGAAACAACAGCAGCGATTTCAGCTCTTTGCAGACTTCTCCCGAACGTTTCAGGGACTCCTCTGCTAGAGACACGTGAGTCCTTTCTCCACCGAACAAAGCAGAGAGGGGCCAGGAGCCGTTGGCACAGCCAGAACAGAACCGCAGCGCAGAGCGGAAACAAGCCTCTGAGCTCACAATTTCAAATCACTTGCCTTGAAAACAATTTTCGGTGCTAAATCATTCAGCTTCTCATAAAAGCTGCAGCATCCAGAAAGACATCGGGGTCAGCGACTCACAGGAGTCGCAGTCATCAGGTTAGAAACTGAGTCAGGACTGGGCTTCTGCTTGGAAACAACTCAACGCAAGCCTGAGCACTCAGCCCAGCTCCCAGCAAGGTGGTGCCAGCGTCACAGTCGCGGTCACCAGCTCTTCTCTGGGCAGGAGTGAGCTCTGCAGAGCCCTCAGGTGGTTTGGGGGTTTTTTTTGCAGACAAGAGGGAGCCAATTTCTACAGGCAAGATGTCTCCCCAGGTATTCCATCCTCTCCAGGAATTATTTCTGGACAGGTGTTGGAGGAAAATTTAAGTTATCAGGTTGGACACCACAAAGTCATTACCCAGAACTCCGCCGCCAGCGTGAGCCCCAGCACAGGCTGATGAGACCCGACGAATCACTTCTCAAATGCGGCCCCTGGCGCCGCTTCCCCGACACACGGGATGACAGGGACCGTACGAAATACCTCCAGCACCGTTTCCACACGCCCGTGCCTCGCGGGATCTCACCTTCTCTCGAGCATCTGTTGCAGCAGATCCTCCTTTTCTGGCGGCTCCTCCGTCGCGATGTGCTCGTCGCACATGTTGCGCAGCTCGCTCGAGGGGTAGGATTTCATCGACTGACTGCGCTTGCGCTGCTCCCCAGCTCGGGTGAGGATGCTCGATTTCTGGGTACAAGAAGCAATTTCCTCACACTCCCTGAGCAGGTCGATGGTTATATCCAAGCAGGGTTATCCAAGAGCAACTGTGAGCTATTTGATCATATTTAAGCCATCGATCGGGTGTTCCCTGGTCAGTGCTGCTGCAGCACTCGTAAGAATCGCCGGTGGGACTGGGCTCTCCCTGCACAGCAAACCTGGGGTTCAGGAGCTCAGGCACCCTTTGTTGCTGACACACAAGCACATTCGTCACCCATTTGAACCTTAAAGTCTCCCGAGAGACTAAAGCCTCTGCCCCACCACCCCTCCAACAAAGAGGAGGAGCATTTAGGTACCTACTTACTAATCCCAACGGTGGATCAGCACTTCAGTGCCAAACCCAAACTTTTTCCACGTGTATCCGAAACAGGTTACTTAGTTCCCTTAACTTTTGCCTCTAGGAATGCGGCCCACTCTTCTACCTTTACCACAACCCGAGAATGCAACGAAACCGAGTCCTTGAAACTGTTGCATTGCTGTAGAGACCTTTCTCTAACCCAAATCCTGCACTGGCAGAAACCTACACAGCAAAAGAAAGTGGCCTTCCACCTGCAAAACAAAGCTCTTCACACTTCAACTTCCCAAACGAGCAACTTTGTACCTTGAATTTGATGTTGTTACTTATTAGCTGATTTCCCTTCATGAACTCCCTCTCGTTGCCCCTGTTCTCGGTCACCACGGGGAAGGCGTGATGCACCGTGGTGCGCAGGATGCTCACGAGGGACTGGATCCTGGTGTGCGGGTACACGTACGTCAGGTTGGGCTCCATGATGTCGCTGGCTCGCAGCCTGAGGAACAGAAACCCACGACGCCTCAGCCACAGAAGGCTGGGAACAAACACGCAAACAAAACAGCCCTAAAGTGAGATCCGGAAGGAGTCTGTTGCAGTTTTAACTCGGCTCGCAGCCTGAGGAACAGAAACCCACGACACCTCAGCCACAGAAGGCTGGGAACGAACACGCAAACAAAACAGCCCTAAAATGAGATCTGGAAGGAGTCTGTTGCAGTTTTAACTTGCTCCTTCGTGCTCGCCTTCACTGTCGTTAGTGGTGCCAGCACAATTTATTTTTTTTTAACAACACCTTGCATCAGTGCTACACTACAGACGGGCAAAAGGTTGCACCTTACAACACAGGAAGTATTTAAACACTACTGGGAAAAGATGACAGGTGGGAAGAAGATGAAATTCTGCGAGAAGTCCAGTGGAATATCTTCACAGAGTTCTCGTGGAACTCGGCTCCTCAGACCTCCACCCACCCCTCCCTCCTCCCAAAGGGCTCCAGCGTCTCTTTCCTGACATGCACACCCCAACTCCTCCCAGCAGTCCTGCTCAGAGCAGCCAGGTTTCACAGACTCACAGAATCACCCTTGGGATCATCG
>NW_009729483.1:598-798 GCF_000703405.1 Apaloderma vittatum | reverse complement strand
GGGAGGCCAGGTCTACCTGTTTCAAGACTAGACTAGGGTGGGAGCCAAAGTCTAGTGTTGGCAAAACATGGGCTGGGACACCAGATCTCCCCGGGTCTGGGCAAGGAGGTCACATTAACCCTGAATTTGCACAGAGAAGTCCCCTGGGTGCCAAGATGTCAGAGCGCCTGCCTGTGACTACCAGTGGCTGCTCGACCTTA
>NW_009729483.1:0-387 GCF_000703405.1 Apaloderma vittatum | reverse complement strand
CGGGAGCCTGTCTTTTATGGTGATGTAACTGGAGGCAGCAAACAATGACTGCTTGAAAGCTTAAAGGAAGACATGGGAAAAATAGGTCTCACCTTCAGATCTAGAATCACAGCTGGAGTTCCCATGGAACTGGGGAGACTTGGCTGCCCTTTCCCGGGATGTTCAAGTAATACAATGCTGCTCTGTCCAGGTGCTACTTGTGGTCGTCCCGTGCTCAAGTGCCAGGTAGACCTGTTGGCCACTACTGAATTTGGAATTGGGTAGATCTGGTGGTCGATGACGACCCTGGAGCCACGTAGATTTGGAGGGCTCTGCTGTGACAAAGCTTTGTAAACCAGGCAGGCACCACAGGTCTGTACCTGGAACAGCAATGTCATCAGGATGTTT
>NW_009729482.1:6616-6898 GCF_000703405.1 Apaloderma vittatum | reverse complement strand
CAGAGTTGCTTCAGAAGCACTTGCGACCTCCGGCTCCAAACACCGTGGCGGCACCCAGCCACAATGCTCCCCCCGGGTTCTAGTGCCAGGGTTAGTTACAACAGTCGCGAGGTGATAGCTGGATTCGGGGTGCAGGGCTGTGAGGTCATTGAGGTGATTGCTGCTTGTAATTTCCACCAGTAAATGCTGATTTCACTTCAGAATAAGTCAGATAAACCAGCGGCAACAGAGCTGGTGCCCGGTGCTTGTGTGGCTTCACCTCCTTCTGTGGGTCAGCAGAAC
>NW_009729482.1:4166-6562 GCF_000703405.1 Apaloderma vittatum | reverse complement strand
CCGCGTGCTGGGAAGCCCCGACAGCCACACTTGGACACTTTCTGCATTTACACACTTCTGCTGGGTTCTATAGCTCCTTATTCACACTGCATTTCTCTCCGGAACGTAGGTACCAAATCCATCTCTGAGGTACCAGCTTGTACGCAAATGCTGGTAATTTGGCTGTGTATAAACCCTACTCTATTTTTAAAACATTTACAAGCCCCGGGGCTGCGGTTTCGGTCAACGCAGCACTCCTGGCTCCAAGCTGAGTGATTCAGACTCATCCCCATAACTCTTAGCTGAGCAAACTTGATGCCTTCATGCCCCTAATCTGCAAAGTTTCCCTAAAATACAGGTTTTGGGGCCAGGCTGCTCGGGGATTGCTCCCGGTAGCAGGCGCAGGCAGCGCCACTGGCTGCAGTTTTTGCCAGCTGGGCAGATATTTTTGAGGAAGGAAGGATCAGGCCTGCCTCCAGCGGTCTAGAAGCAGGGAATATTTTAGCTATAAACCAGTAGAGGTCACCCCGCCCCAGTAAATCCAGTGCTACTGGAGGCCACCAGTAAGAGAGGGACTGGGGCACCAGTATCACCCTGGTACCAAGGGATGCCGTGTCCCACCCTGCTGCCTCTCCCGGAGGGTGTTTGGGCTTCCAGGAACCCCTTGAACCCCTCCTCTGGCTCCTGCAGATGTTAACGCAATTACCAGCAATCCCTCCTGGAACCGAAAAGGCCATTTTTCTTAAACACGTTTTGTTTACTTCACGAGGAATTTTAAAACAGATTTCTTGTGCTTTAATTTCCAATTTCCACACCCCCCCAATAAATAAATAAATAAATAAATGCAATGTGGAAAAAGACATCTTTTTAAAAATGAAAACCAAGTAAAAGTATCGGTGTGCAGCAATTTGGTAGGTTCCTACACTCCCATGGTTCCTACACCCGCACGGCTGCGGCCGGTCCCCACGTGCTCCCGCGCTGGACACAGCGCTTCCCGCGGTTCTCGACGACCCAAACTGGCCGAGAACCCTTCCCTGCATCTCCCTGTTGCGGGCTCTTCCTGATTCTTGGTCACAGCCAGGTTTTATCCTGCAATATAGAAACTCTGTGGGTGACAACTGTGACGAATGCGTGTCGAGGACCCAACAAGGCGGGACCCTGGGGTTTACTGACCCTGCTGGTACAAGGATCCTTTCTCATTATTTTCACTCTGGACAGCTCAAGGATTTGCGCAGGGAGCATCCACCCAGGTGAGAATTTTCAAGGGAAGCAGAAGGGGGAGATAAAGAAATTCATAACTGATACCCAGCGGCACTTTTAAACCCCCTGCATCCCCACAGAGATGTGGCCAGCACAGGTGTATTTCTTCCCTCCCTCCTAGGACCAGGTACTGTTCGACGGTTCTATGAAAACAAATCCACTGCCCCGAAACGTGTCCCCGGTGCTGCCGGGTGCGGTCACTGTCGTCACCTTGGTGGTGTCTGAGCGGAGGTTTCGCAGGTCTCGGAATCCCTCCCCATGTGTGCTCTGCTTTAAGGATACCCCACAGCATCTAAAATCCAACCTTGTATCCAAATCCTGCCCTTGATCGGGGCTTCTGCTCCAGAGCCCGCCCAAGAAATTAAAGCCTCTTCCAAGACTTTGAGGGTTTTGCTTTCCAGTCTCACGCGTTGCTCAAATTTGGAATCACAGTCACCTATTTCCAACTTTTTTTTTTTTTTTTACTGTACACCTCGTAAAACAGCCTTTATTTTTCTCCCTGTAAATTTGGTGCCAGGTACATCTATACAACTACAGAACACACCTCAATAAAAAGTTTTCCATCCGTACATTATATTACTTTTTATTTAGTGTCATGAAAAATTCAGACAACGCTTTTGTCCTTAAATAAACATTTCTCCCTTCCCTGCCCTCCCTTCCTAGCTGACTGGTCCGAAAGAGGAAATTTTATTTAGTTATTTTCTTTTCTTTAAAAAAATAGAAATTACAATCTTACAAGACAGAACATTCAATGAGAACAGAAGCATGTTCCTAAATCTAAAAAGTAAAACATTTCCATAAAACCTGTCAGTATCTACAGGTAGGTGTGTGTGGAGGGTGGCAAATGGAAAAAAAATGTTTTCCATTTCTTCCTTTCATTCATATAGATAAAAATAACATAAAACCGACTGAAACTTTATATATTTTTTCTCTTTTGCACCAACATTCACAAGAATATATATTATATATATATTTTATCCATTTTTATACACAGTGTGAGGGTTCTGGAGGTGGGAACGCACACTCAGCTAAACTGCCAGAGCAAACAAACAAACGAACAGACACAAAATTAAATCTTTGTCTGGAAAAGAGCGATCCCTCGCAGCTGAGGCTGCCGCTGCCGAGGGCTGGTCGGAAAGAAAGCAGCGAAAGCGCCC
>NW_009729482.1:612-4090 GCF_000703405.1 Apaloderma vittatum | reverse complement strand
TCCGGTGCATCATCCCCGCCGGCCGCACGCAGCTCCGGCGCGGGGAAGAGGGGAAATCTCCCTTTTTCAGGTGTTTCTACCAGGTTTTTTTTTCCATTTTGCCCTTCCCCTACGAGCTGGAGGGTTTGGCTCTGCCAAGCTGCTGTCTCTTGGCGGCACCGAGGGAGCGTGAGGGATCTTGGCGCTGCCGCGGGGGATTCGCAGGGGGGTTGGCGCGCCCTGGCCATCCCTCCCGACGCGCGCCGCTCGTCCCAGGCAAGAAATCATTTCAATCGGCATTTAATCATTTTATCCCCTCCTACGGAATCATTTAATTGACAAGTCGGTTCCTTTAAAGAGAACTTAAAAGTGCAGGTTCCCGCAGTTTGGCAGGTCGAGTTACACAGGGTTAATGCTTCCAGTCTTCCCTAGATTCCCACGGGGGCTTTTATTGCTCAGAATCCAAAATCTCTCCCATGAGACAGGCGCTGTGTCGTAAGCCAGAAAAACGCAACCGGTGGCGAGGGCTCAGTCTTTTCCCAATTTAAGGTGCTTTCTTGGTTTCTTTGCCCGATGAAACGAAAACGGTGACGCTGAGCATCGCTGCACGTTGGCTGACAGATACCGAGGACGTAAAGAAGGCTGTGTGCTTTTTTTTTTTTAAACCTCCCCCCCAACCATTTCAAAACGTGTTTCCTCCGAGAAAGGGAGCGCTGCTGTCTTGCAGAAACAGAGGGCAAGAGCCTTCTCTGCCAAGCACATTCATTTTCTCGAGTGCTTTTCCTTGCAGAGAGGAGCCGGGAAGCGAACGGTGCTGTCGGAAATGATTCTTCAGAAAAGGGGAAAAAAAAAAGGCACAACCCTCTAGACGAGAAAAGGCAGTACTGACATCTCACTTCTCACAAGCTTTAGGATCCGAAAGGGCAGGAAACAAGCGTGGGGCATCCCCGCCCCGGCGAACGCTGCGCTGGAGGACGAGGCATTGGCACTCGACATCGCGGGGGGGTCAGCGGCCGTCACCAGAAACCTGGGCTCGAACATCATCGAGGAGAGAACCAAGGCTGATGAACTCCGAGATGCTCCGAGAAGCGGTTCGGACAGCGGTCAGCGAAACCAGAAAGTGCATGGGGCACAGCGCGGTCCCAAGTTTTTCTCCGCCTTACGCCGAAGCAGAAATCCCATCGTCGTCCTGCTGAGTCTTCCCTGGTCGAGGCTGGCCCACAGTCTTCCCTAGGAGGTCTTTTAACCGAAAGCATCGCTAGGAAAGCTGCTCGTTTAGTCACGGGGCGCAGTGGTGGAACTGAAGGTCTTCGGCTCACACTTGGAGCTGCCGGAGGACGGGGTCGGACGCACAAGAAATCAACACGAAGCGGGAAGGGGTTCGGGATTTTAGCCCTTTGTCAGCAGAAACTGGGGCTGCCTCAGAGCAGGTTTTTCCCTTGTAGCTTTTGGCATTCGCTGCAGGAGGAGCAGGAATAAGGACAGAAAACCAATCTGCAGAGCCTGGCCGTAGAGTCCCTTGAGCAGCCCCGGCGGGGGCAGGCTATCCCAGCATCGCCCTGCAAATCCATCCCTTCTTCACCTTTCGAGCCTCCCAAGCTCGGAGCAGCAGGTCCCAATCATGCCGTGACTTCCCGGGGAAGGAATGAGGGCCTTTTGCTTCCCCTTGATCCCAACGGGCAGCTTCTCTCCCTTAAAAGCTCTCAGGTCCTGCTTAATAGAGAAAACCCCAAAATGACAGTTTGAAAGAGCTCCTTGGGGGCAAAAGCCTGAGTCCAACGCAACCTTGAACAGCGGCCACGGCCACGCTCCCTCTGGGTTCCAAGCCATGGGATGATTTTAATGGTCTTGGTAAGAAAACGACACCCGACAGCCAGCACCCAAAGCGCCACCGCCTGCGAGGACGCGGGCGCGGGGGGCGGGCCCCCGCCCCCCGGCGGCTGCGCCAACGTCTGTGGCTGCCTCTGGGGTGGTGAGCTGAGATTTGGCCACAGTCGCAAGGGCGAAGCCCCTCTTCGTAAAGCACTCGGGATGCGGAAAGGTGGCACGAGGTGGTTGGACCTGCTCAATCGGCTCCGAAATGCCCGGCGGTCGGCCGGCAGGACAGGGAGTTGGCCGAGCATTTGGGAAAACGCAGAGAAAGAGGCCAAAGGGACCCTGCAAAGCTTTTCCCTCGCCGCATTGGGTATCCTTTCCCTCAAACTGGCCTCCCGCCGTGAGACAATCCTGTGCTGAATCCACCCCAGCTGCAGCTGGGTCTTCCTCAGCCAAGCTCCTGAGGTCACCTTTGGGAGAAGGAGTAAAGCAAAAGCTCTGCCTTCGCCCTGTCCTCGGCTCCAGCCGGGAGCCCAAAGCTGCCACCACAGGCCTGGCTCAACCCTCTGCGACCAAGTCTGCATTGCCCCTTCTTTTTCCCATCCCTTGGGTTTGGGTAAAAAAAAAAACAAAACCAAATCAAAAATAAAAGTTAAAAAAGATAATTAAAAATCAGAGATGGCGAATGCAGCCAGGACAGCGGGAAGGGCCGTGCCGCGGGTGTGGCGGCGTGTGCGTGGCGTGCGCTCCCCGGGATCCGTGCGCTGCAGGGAGGAGCTTCTCCTCTCCCGAGCGGAGATTTCACATTCATTTCACTGGTATGGCAAAGTCCGTTTGCTTTTTCCTTCAAGGTGCTTTACATTCAAGAGCTATTGCAATCCACAGCGAGGAAACGGGGCTGGGGACACACCCCAGCCCCTCAGATTCTCTTGAGTTTGATTATTCGATTTGAGTAAGCTGCCCCAAACCTCTGAAGCTTAGTTCGTCTCCAAATTTGGGGGAACTCGAAGCAGGCTGGCGGCTCCCAGCCTTAGCTCTCCCGCGGGTCGCTGTACTGAAGTTCCGAGTTGAAGACCTCCTTATAGAGGGGGGGGAAGTTCATGGCGGTCTCCGGGTGCAGGAGGCGGAAAAATTCCAGCTTGTCCAAGTGCAGGTTGCAAATGGTCTTCATCAAGGGCAGCTTGGAAACCATCTGCAAGGGAAAGAAGGAGCAGCTGGTGACCAGCGAGTTCCCCGCTAGCAGCCTTCGTGTCACCGTGTCCCCTCCCTTGGGGACAAGCGGGTGGCTGTGGGACTTCGCCCAGAGCTGGGGGCACCGGTGGATCCCCCTCCCCGCCTTGCCTTGCCTCCAAATCCACGTCTTCCCACAGGACAACCAGCACTCTGGGAAGTCACGAGGAGCCCCCGCAGTGCCCCCCACTCCCCATCCCAGCTCCGACATGCCCAAAGCATTCCTGAAATCGCTCCTTTTGCCCCAAACACCCGACGGAGATGCACCAGCCTAGGAAAGAGAATATTCTTCAACAGATCCCAGGGCTTGCCCCTGCAAAAAACTGCCTGTGGGTGACTAAGGAGCTCCAGCGCAGCCACATCCACTGGCTCAGACATCTCCCCGTGGCACATGCGCCACGTCCCGGCCATGTTCCTCGCGCTGCGGGCAGGTGGCTTCGCTACCTTTGAGAGC
>NW_009729482.1:0-403 GCF_000703405.1 Apaloderma vittatum | reverse complement strand
GCAGCCTCTCTGCATCCCCTCACCCCGCTGGGGGCGATGTGGCTTCTCCTCCCGCTGAGGACTTTCGGCAGATGCATTTTGTGAATTTTCAGATGCATCTTTTCCCCCCGACCTCCCTTCCCAGAAACAACTTAAATCTTCCACCCAGGAGTTAGTGAAGACGCTTTAGGGGACAGCCCTCCCCAGCTGTGGCATGAGACCCTCTTCCCAACCCTCTCCAGCCAGTCCCGCCTGTGGTGTCCCCCCTGCAGGTCCCCCGTACCCGGGGAGAGCAGGACGGCGGCGGTGAAGAGGGCGAGCTCCTCGTCCGACAGCTGCAGGCGGCACAGGGTCCTCCCCAGCTCGAAGACGGCGCCGATGAGGTCGTCACATCCTGACATGGGTGCAGTGGGGGAGAGGGGGG
>NW_009729481.1:8080-9211 GCF_000703405.1 Apaloderma vittatum | reverse complement strand
GAGAGGACGGTGGGGCTGAGCCGGCTACAGCTTCCTCTCTGGGGTTTTTCTGAGGGGTGCAACTGCAGCCAACATTTCTAAGACAAGAAGTTTTCAAGTCAAATGTTGGGTTTGAGTGGAGGCCCCCAAGCCTGAGCTCCTGTCCTTCCTGCCCCTGCGGCTGCAGCTGGGGTTGGCAGGGCTTAGCTGGAGCCGTGGGACGTGTCCTCCTACCCCGTGCTCCAGCCTCAGCTGTGGGGCGCCTTCTGGGGTGACAGCTCCGCAGGCGCCTCCGGGTGCGTGGGAGCGCTTGGAGCTTCTTCAGGAAGGTGTTGCTCTCTCCTCATGGAAATGGGCCGCGTCGGGATGGTGGGACCCCAAGGCCTCCATTCCCGTGAGAGCAGCCAGCCCGAAGACCGTGCCCGGCTCTGCCTTCCTCCAGCGCTTCCCGTGCCGGCCGTGAGCGCTTTTAGAAAAGAGAGAAACCCTCCAGGTTGTCTCGGGGGGTTGAGGGCTTGGGGCAGCTGCTGCCTTGCGAAGGCAGGTGTGGGGACGTGGGTGCAGTGAGGGGAGCTGGAGGAGAGGGAGCTGCGCGAGGGACACGATGGGGCTGCTTCTGCTCCTCTCTTCCTCCTTAACCTCCGGGAGGGGACCCCTTGGTGCAGAGGAGAAGGAAGGACCTGAGCTCCCTTCCTCCAGTTCACCCCTTCCCTCTGGGGCCTGAGGTTTCCTTGTCCGTGGCGGAAGGAAGGGTTGGGGGGGGTGTTTTGGAAGGAGTGCGATTATGGTAACAAAAGCTTTTTGCACTTTTCATTCATTTTGCACTCGATTTTTAATTTTTTTCCCCCATGCATTTTTGATATTCACACCTCCTCTTTTTGTTTTCGTAACAAAAAATACGTCTGTTGTAGCCAGTGAAGCTATTCTGGAACTTTGTGTCCTGAGTGTACAGAGGTTTAAAGGTCCTATATATATAAATTTATGCCTGTATGAAAGTAAATTTATATATATAGATCATGGTGTGATGTGTTTTGTCAGTGTTTTAAAATAATAAACGAATGTGAGCAATGGCAGCCTGTGCTGCTGGAGCCTGGTTATTCAGACCTGGTGCCCCCCCTGCCTCCCCCCACCCAAGAAAGACGATTGTCCCTC
>NW_009729481.1:6751-7837 GCF_000703405.1 Apaloderma vittatum | reverse complement strand
TGCACGTGGCCTCGGCCACCATCAGAGCCAGCAGCAGCAGGACCCCGGCGCCCAGGGCCAGGCGTGCCACGTTGCTCCAGGTGTAATCTGCAGGGGACAGGGAGGGACCATCACTGGGGGGCTCCGGGAGGATCCCCCTCCCACCCAGGAGCTCCCAGACCAAAGGATTCCCAACGGGGGCCCAAGGGGACACAAGGGATACACGTGGGGCTCCCGGGGAGAACGGACATGTGGCTGCTGGGGAGCTCCGGGGATAAAGAGGGATAAAGGGAATTTCAAAGGGACCCCAAAGGGCTCCTGTCGGTGCCACTTCCCACAAAACTGCCCCCAGGACACCTGCCCCACACCCCTCCCGGTGGCACGATGGTGGGAAGGAGGACAGGAGCATGGAGCCATTTGGTGCCACTGGGCTGTGGCGAGATGTACAACCATCCCCGGTGAGGGCAGAGGTGTCCCCTGACCCTCGTCCCCGCAACTGGTAGCCTAGCAACCCTGGGTCTATAAGGTCTGTAGGCTATCTTGAGGATCTCTGACGAGCTGGCAAGGCTCTAATGCATCTGAAAACAGCTGTAATCCTCTGCTTGGCTACTGTTACAGCTGCTTTCTTCCCTAACATCCTCCTTTCTAGTTCCCCCAAGACGTGGCGGGTGCCAGGGAGTAGGAAGAGAAGAGTGGGATGTGGCAGGGGGGATGTCTCACCTCTCACCACCAGCTCCAGGGGCTGGCTGGCCGCAGACCATTGCATTGGAGTAGCCCCGGTGAAACACTGGCAGCTGTAGCGACCCCCCTTTCCTCTATGCACACGGGCGATGGTGAAATCATCTCCTTTGGGGAGTAAAACCGTCTCTTTGACCTGACCTTCCAGGTAGAGGAAACAGCCAGCGCTGGCGTTTGCGATGGTGCAACGGAAAGTCACGTAAGCCCCTGCAGGCACATCGTTCCCAGGCAGGACAGAGAGGACAGGTCTGGGGAGACGGAACTCTGTGGGGAGAGGAGAGGGCATGAGAAGGTGCCGGGAGCCACCGGGATCTCCGTGCCCCCCACCCCCATGGCTCAGGCAGAGGCGAAGGGGGTCAGGGAAGAGGA
>NW_009729481.1:5119-6625 GCF_000703405.1 Apaloderma vittatum | reverse complement strand
GCCCGGTGCCTCCTCCCAGGTAATGGCAGCTGTATGGACCTGCATCTTCTTGGGTGGCGTTAGAGATGGAGAACTCGGCCCTGCTGCCACGCAGCTCCAGCGTACGGAGCTGGTGCCCGTCCTTGTACAGCACGAAGGTCCCAGTGGCACACTGGCACCTGCACCAGATGGTGGTGGAGCCTCCCGGCGGGATCACCCCTGGTGGCTTCGGGAAGATAGAGATGGTGAGGGCACCTGTACAGGGAGAGAGATGCTGCCAGACAGACAGACAAGGAGGTTCCCAGTGCCCAGCTGCCCTGTGGTGAG
This sequence comes from Apaloderma vittatum, assembly GCF_000703405.1. Lineage (NCBI taxonomy): Eukaryota > Metazoa > Chordata > Aves > Trogoniformes > Trogonidae > Apaloderma > Apaloderma vittatum. Next base: position 6,319 of record NW_009729481.1, on the reverse strand, counting down.
CCTGGAGCTCGCTCCAGGCCCAAACTCCAAAAAGGGACGAGTTTTGCTCTGTGGGGCTGGGGAAGAGCCCTTGGAGATGGGTGGGGGCCCAGAGATGTTTCCCAACTCCCCATCTACCTCCTCACGATACTCACTTGGTGTAGCCTGGCTCTGTGCCGCCAGCCAAGCGCCTGCAAGAGAAACAGCCGTGAAACATCTCTGTGGAGTCTGCGGATGCCTCCTGTCACCCTCTGGGACAGCCCCCATGGCCTCTGGCACTCACCGAAGGCTAGAACGTGGATCACAGGCAGTGTCATGTCCCTCCTGGTTCCCTCCGCCCTCGGCTCAAGCAGGGCTTCTTCAGAGGAAGGTGTTGGCCAGAGGCACCGAGCAGCCGGGTGACTTCTTGTGGGTTCGGGAATGCCCTCGTTGCCACAAGCCACCTTCTGTCCCACAGCTTGAGTTTCTGCAGGCACGATTGCAGGGCCAGGATGGTCAAACTGGAACCAGAATGTACCAGTCACTCGTCCGGAGCTGGGCACCCGTGACAGCCTGGTCTTAGGGTCCTGCAGACCTTAGGAGGGAAGTGATTGGGGTTTTTGTTTCTCTTTCTCGGCTCTGGTCACTCGAGGGGGAAATTGCTGTCTCTCAGCTCTTGCAAAATCAGATGATGTTTTGCAGCCAGGGTGGAGCAAAGACACAGCACAAGACTCTTTCTGAATCTCAGGGAGAAAGCTCTTGACAAAATGTAGTTTTATAAAATAGCTGTTTAAATAAGACAGAGGAAAACAGGGACTGTAGACAGCAAGTGTCAAAGAGTTTGGGCTTGGCCAATCAAACACTGACAGATGCTCTCTAATAAAACCTCTCCCACCCCAGACAAGGGAGGGAAAGTGAAGGAGGCAGGGACACTTATGGATTGGAAAAGAGAACTAAACCAGCTTTAATAAAACACTATTAATAAGGAAATAAGGAAATTATGAAATACATGCAAACAGAATATCAAAACCAACGGCCCCTGACAGCATTCCCAGAGATGCTGCAGAGCGGGCGGCACCAGGGCAGCCCCAGGCTCGGTGGCAGAGGGGAAGCGGGCACAGGGGCTGGAGTCGGGAACTCGGGATCAGGATAAAGGCAGAAGAATGGACGGAGCCCTCCTCAGACACCGGCCGCTGGAGAAAAGGCCACAGCCCCCCGATCCATCACCTTTATACTGAACGT
>NW_009729481.1:3851-4966 GCF_000703405.1 Apaloderma vittatum | reverse complement strand
CGTCAAGGCGCAAGTGTCAGCCGGAGCCTTTGTGCATCCCCATCCCTGGCAGCGACTGCAGACCCCAGCGTTATCACTCCCAGCAGCAGGCACTGTCTGCACAAACACGTGTGAGCGTCAGAAAGTGTCGCCTCTTAGCAGAGACTGAGCTGCAAAGTAAAACCACTGAACAGAATTGGTTCTGTTTTAGCTCAAACCAGGACAGCACATAAATCTTACACCCTTTCAGAGGCAGCATTGATGGACCCCTGGACAGGTTTTTCCTATGGCTCACGGCACAGCTCCCACCTGCGGAGCTTTGCCCACCAGCTGAAGGGGTGTAAAACTGATTTGTGGTCTATATTCCTCTTTTTTATTCTATGCCATTAGAACAGATATTTTATTACTCTATTTGTTGTCTGTCTTTTCTCACCCAGGCCCAGGAAGCCCTCTGCACCTGCTTGTAGGTCTGGATCCACCCCACGGGGCTGGCTCCATTCCTTGTCCATCCAGACCTATGCTGGAGCAACAGCGAGGTCCTTACTCCAAGTAACTCCTCATTTCCACCACCCCTGGACAGTCCTCCAGCCTCCTCAGCTGCCAATAGGTCTGGGTTGGCCAGCGGCGTAGCCGGAGCTGCCTTTGGCAGGAACAAAGGGTTAATTAAACAGATGAAGTTGCTTGCACCTTTGGTTCATGGGAAGCAGGGGAAGGATGTGGTGCGGGACCTGAGCTGTTTGGGGCAGGTGGCAACTCCTCCGAGGATCCCGCACTGCCGAGGGCTGCAGCAGCGGTAGCTCCCTGTAGCTGTAGCTGCAGGCAGGACGTGCTGCCCTCCTCTGACTGCCCCAGGAGGAACAGACCTGGCTCAGGGCAGGGCAGGCGGTGGTTACAGACCCGGCTCAGGGCAGGGCAGGCGGTGGTTACAGACCCGGCTCAGGGCAGGGCAGGCGGTGGTTACACAGCTGCGATCGAGGGTGAACAGCCACGGAGGCCACCCGACTTCCTCAAGAGACTGCGCCGTGTCGTCCCTCCCAGACCCCCTCTGCCCTTTTCTTTCTTCCCCCTTCTGGTCTCCCCTGGAGATACCATGGGGTATGAGAAGTTTTGCAGCACGGCCTCCGAGTTGCGTCTCG
>NW_009729481.1:2770-3738 GCF_000703405.1 Apaloderma vittatum | reverse complement strand
GTGTTTACACACGTGGGATGGAGGGTGAACAGCCACGGAGGCCACCCGACTTCCTCAAGAGACTGCGCCGTGTCGTCCCTCCCAGACCCCCTCTGCCCTTTTCTTTCTTCCCCCTTCTGGTCTCCCCTGGAGATACCATGGGGTATGAGAAGTTTTGCAGCACGGCCTCCTCCTTTCCTGGGGCACCTCTTCTGGTCCTGTCTCCCATCTAAGCCCTCCTTGCTTCTCCCAGGCTTGCCCAATTCTTGGCACCTCCCTGCACAGCCTTCCTCCTGGCACAGGACATCAAACTGCTCTGGCCTCACCAGCGCCCTGTGGGGAGCACCCAGCCAGCAACGGGGAGAGTCCTGCCACCAGAAGGGTTTCTACAAAGAGTCAAAAAGAGGCTGCATGAGCCAGTTCCTTACATGTGCACCAGCGCCGAAACACCGACCCCGTCAGCGTGGGTTCATCCCCCAGCGACCCCGGCTGCAAGATAAAGTTGCTTCACTTCTTACCTCATGGGCAAGGGTCAATGTCCCCGGCACTCCTGCTCCCGGCCAGCAACCCTTTCTGCGGCTGGACTTCCTAACCTTCTGTCGCGTGGACAGACGCTCTCTAACCCCCTCATCCCCCTCCCAGGCGAGAAGGAAAAGGGAACGAGGCAGAGAGGCTTAGAGGTTAGGAAGCTAAAACAGCTTTAATGAAAATAATGGAAATAATAGTGAAATGATAAAAATAAAGAACTATATACAACTATATATAAGCCCGATATCAAACCCGATTCCCTGCCCCGATATCAATCCCCACTGGAGCTGCAGAGCAGGAGGCACTGGGGCAGCCCCAGGCTCAGGCGGGAGCTGGATACAGGAGCTGGATTCGGGAACTCAGGATCGGATCAAAAGCAGGAGGTCAGATGGAGCCCTGCCTGGACACCGGCCATTGCAGGAAAGGGCAAAGAAGAAAAGGGTGAAAAGGGAAAGGAAAAG
>NW_009729481.1:344-2585 GCF_000703405.1 Apaloderma vittatum | reverse complement strand
GTTTATCACGGCCGGCAGCACACACTGCACAAACATGCTGCTGACTTCACAAAGTGCAGCCTCTTAGAAGAGATTGAACTGGAAAGGAAAAATCACTGAACAGAATTGGGGTTTTTAGCTAAAACCTTCCTTGCCAGACCGGTCCTTGCTCACAACTCACCACTGCTGAGCAGCTCCACCTTCACCCGCCAAGGTCCATCCTGTGTGCCCAGGGATGAGCTTTCCATCACATAACGTAGCAGTCACCAGTCCCAGGGCCCACTGGACTCTGGTGGGACAGCTGGCTCCATCCTTCTGGCACATCAGCAGGTGCGTGGTGCGCTGTCCCCCGACCGGCTGGGGGGTGCTGGGTCTCTGGGGCGTGGGGGGGGCCCTGTCTCCATCCCTGCAGAGGAGGAACATCCCCTCCCAGTACTGGGACACGTATCAGATGCTCACGGCTGTCCTCGGTCCTACCACAGCTCTGAGGCTCAGGGGGATGAAGAGCTTGGGGGAGTGTGGATCTGCATGGAGAGGGCGTGAAGCCACGAAGTACCGACCTGCACGCCATTGTGGTCAGGAGTGAGGTGACAGAGAGAAGGTGAGAAGGCTGCCCTGAAGAGGTGTCCCACTGCATCTCCTAAAATTTGTCCTACGCTCGCCCCAAGGCAGCATGTCCTAGAGGTGTTCTTTGCGTGTTCCAAGTGGTCTCCACGACTTTGTGGTCTTCCTGCAGCCTGTGTGGGCTGCCGTCTGTGTAACCTCAATGCGACGTCCTTGCGGTTCTCACGTGGACTGTGTAGTCAACGTGATTTCCTGTGTTCTCCTCACGGTCTGTAACAGTCCCTGTGGCCTAAACTGGTCTCACGTCACCTATACAGCAAAAGTGACTTCCATATGATCCTCACAATCCGCTTGCTGCAGCCCCTTCATCCCAGACAGGCCAGTCACAGGCAGGAGACCTGGAACTACCCACCCAGGGGTCCCTGTCCTTAGCACTGATGTCCTCTTGTGACCTCTCCCCAAGGAAGGTGGGGACAGCCACTGGCATGCTGCCCTGCCTGAGCAGCCAGCACCCTGCAGCGAGATGGGAAAAGACTGGGAGGTGGATGGATGGATGGAAGGATGGATGGATGGAAGGATGGATGGATGGATGGATGGATGGATGGATGGATGGAAGGAAGGATAAAGGTCTGTGAGGCCCTGGGCTGAGATAGTTGCCTTTCACAAACACTAACATCCTGGTCCCACAATATTCCTGGATGCATGCCTGGCTCCCATGTATTGTCCCCAGGTATGTCTTGGTCCCTCCTCACCCTTGACACACGTGTTGTCCCACATTCCCCATGTGGACACATGTCCTGGTCCTACCCCACCCCAGAAACCCCTCTGGATGGCCACAGGCCCAGCTCTGTGTCCAGCTGAGCCCACAACATGGATCCCTGCTGGCCCCACACCTCACCAGGCCCTCTGTCCCCAACCACCCCAGGGCTCAGGGACCCCGCAGGACAGGGACAGCCCCTGTCCTTTGTTCCCCAAGTGCCTGTGTCTCTGGAGATGCCTTTCTCAGTGTCCTCATATCAACCCATTCCCTCTGTCCCCACACAGCTCTTTTGACTGGGGGATGTCCTCAGCTGCCTGGCCATGGGGACAAGCTGCATGGGATCTACCAGGCCCACCAGGCAGGGACATCCCTCCAAGAGGTGACCTTTGTGAAGGAGTTGTCCTTTGTTCCCCAAGTGCCTGTGTCTCTGGAGATGCCTTTCTCAGTGTCCTCATATCAACCCATTCCCTCTGTCCCCACACAGCTCTTTTGACTGGGGGATGTCCTCAGCTGCCTGGCCATGGGGACAAGCTGCATGGGATCTACCAGGCCCACCAGGCAGGGACATCCCTCCAAGAGGTGACCTTTGTGAAGGAGTTGGGTAGGCTCATGGTCACCCAGAGTCTCCTTTAGACTGGAGGCATGGGGAGCTGGGAGAGACCTGCTAAGCCACCCCTCAATCCTACCGCAGCCCTTCAACCCACAGCCACGTTCCCATGTCCCCTCCACCTCAGAGCAATCCCACCCCACAGCTCCATCTCCATGTCCCCATGTGCCACCGTGCTGATGTGCCCCTGCTTGCAGCAATCCCACCCCACAACGACGTCCCACGGAACCACATTGCCCCTCAGCTCTATATCTACGGCTCTCACCCCACGGCCACAGCCCCACAGCCACCTGTCCTACAGCCGTATCCCCAGGGCCCTCATCCCACTGCC
>NW_009729481.1:0-286 GCF_000703405.1 Apaloderma vittatum | reverse complement strand
CCTGCGGCCCCCGCCCCACAGCCACAGCCCCAAAGCCCCTGCCCCACGGCCCCAGCTCCACAGCTGTGGTCCCGCAGTGCTGCGACCCCCCGACATACCCCCAGGTATCTCCAACCCACTGCCATTCCCCAGTGCCTCCAGCCCCACAGCCACATCACAGAATCACAGAATCATAGAAACGTTCAGGTCGGAAAAGACCCTTGGGATGAAGTCCAACCTACAACCTTACTCTACAGAGTAAACCATCCTAAACCATCCTAAACCATCTCCCCCAACCCCACATCTC
>NW_009729480.1:0-499 GCF_000703405.1 Apaloderma vittatum | reverse complement strand
ATGGTGAAGAAAAGCTCCAACATCTCTGAAATTGCTCCTCAAGAACTCTCAGGCTACTTACACCCTTCTCAAGCTCCACAGCAGTGGGCCCAGGGCCCCTAGTTTCTATATAGTCATCATGTGCTTGAAAATTCAAAAAATCATCTTGGGAGATGTCCAAGCAGATCACCTTCTCCAGAGTGTTTCCAGATGAAGCCATTGTGGTCATAAGATGAGAAAGATGGAGTAATACTTTTTACTTTGAACAACCTGAACTAGTGAAGGATGTCCTTGCCTTTGGCTAAGAGGTTGGACTAATTTGCTCTTTTAGATCCCTTCCAACACAAACCGTTCTGGGATTCTTTGATTCTGACATCCTTCTCCACAGGGCTGCAATGACCTACATACACCAGGTAGTCATGAACACTCCCATGGAAAACAAGGAATTGAATTTTCTAGCACATGAATTGCCATGTTTAGGGAGAAAGTGTTCACAATCCAAAAGGTAAAAATCTAATTC
>NW_009729479.1:2423-3192 GCF_000703405.1 Apaloderma vittatum | reverse complement strand
CCTTCACAGATGATGGGGACGCTGGGGCAGATGGAGCCGGGCGATACGCGGTGGGGAGGAGCGGGTGACGCACCAGAAGGTTGTGCTGCCGTGCAGACAGACCTCGACAGGTCGAGAGGAACCCCTGCGGCGGTGAACGAGGGCGCGTGCGGAGACATGCAAATGGCTGGTGAGAGGCAACCAAGAAGAGGGAACCAGAGCCCACTCAGTGACAGGACAAGAGGTGCCAAGCACAAAGGAAAAACCTGGGAGGTGCTACCTGAACAGAAGGAAACGCTCTTTGAGGTGGTCAAACACTGGAACGGGTTGCCCAGCGATGATGTGGAGTCTCCATGGTGTATTCCAAAGCTTCTTCCCACCCCTCTTGTGCCTTAGGGGGGTTCCTCGGTGCGTTTCTTTCTCTCAGCAGTGTCCCTGCCCCAGCGCAGCTCCTCCAGGGGCCGCAGTCCCCTCAGAGGTGTACCCCCTCTGGCATGGACCACCTTCTTCCAGCAGAGCCCCTTCCCACAGGTCTCTGATCCATCTCACTCCTCGGACACCTCCTCACGCCTCTCCCTTTGCGCCTCCTTTTTGTATTTCGCTCAGCGTCTCCTGCCCCGAACAGCTGCCGCCCTTCCTCCTGGGGTTTCGAGCAGAGGGGCCACACGCTCCAGTGAATCGAAGCTGCGCTGCGACCCGTTGTAGGGCTGTGGTTCCCAGTTTGGCTCATGGTTGTCCTCAAGTCATAGAATCATGGAATTAGAGAAGTGTTTGGTGGGAAGGGACCTTT
>NW_009729479.1:2140-2379 GCF_000703405.1 Apaloderma vittatum | reverse complement strand
AGCCCCACCTTGGGTGTCTCCAGGGGTGGAGCCTTCCCCACCTCTCTGGGCAGTCTGTGCCAGGGTCTCGCCACCCTCATTGTAAATAATTTTTTCCTTACATCCAGCCTAAATCTCCCCTCTTTTAGTTTAAAACCGTCACACATTGTCCTGTTGCAAAAGGCCTTGCTAAAAAAGTTGGTTCCATCTTCCTACTGGTTTCCCTTTAGGCCATGGAAGGTGCACTAATGTCTCCCCTT
>NW_009729479.1:1197-1955 GCF_000703405.1 Apaloderma vittatum | reverse complement strand
CCCACTGGCCACGCTGCTCTGGGTGCAGCCCAGGGTGCGATCGGCCTTATGGGCTGCGAGCGCCCGTTGCCGGCTCATGGGCAGTTCTTCACCCCTCGCACCCCGAGTCCTCTGCTCAGGGCTGCCCCAGACAAGACATGGGCTCGAGCTTGTCCAGGTCCCTCTGAATGTCATCCCATCCCTCAGGCAGGTGGGCTACAAGGCTCAGCTTGGTGTGATGTGCAAACTCGCTGAGGGTGCGCCGGATCCCACTGTCTGTGTCACTGACGGAGACACTGAACAGCGCTGGTCCCAGCATGGACCCCTGAGAGACACCACCTGTCACCCACCTCCATCCGTACATCGAGCCATTGACCTCTAACCTGGGTGCAACCATGCAACCAATTCCTTCATCAAATCCGTGTCTGTGCAACTTAGAGACGGCTCCTGTGGGGGACCCTGTCAAAGGCCTTGCAGAGGTCCAGAGAGAAGCCACCCGTGGTCCACTGATGCAGCCGCTCCATACAGAAGGCCAGGAGCTTGGATGGGCAGGACTTGCCCCTGGTGAATCCACGTGGGCTCTCAAATCACCTCCGTGTCCTCCCTGTGCCTTAGCAGAGCTTCTAGGAGGAACTGCCCCATGATCTTCCCGGGCACAGAGGTGAGCCTGGCAGGCTGGCAGTTCCCAGGGTTCTCCCTTCTACCCTTTTTAGTGAGGACGGCAACAGCCATCCCCAGCTCCACAGAGGCAAGACGCAAGTGCCCCCCCTTCTCCCGCC
>NW_009729479.1:698-1166 GCF_000703405.1 Apaloderma vittatum | reverse complement strand
GGAAGCGAGGTGGCTTGGTGGAGGCCCTGCCCAAAACACCAAGACAGGCAGGGTCTAGAAGCAGGGATGGGACCTCCCCAGAAACCGGGGAAGCTGTGGAGGTGCCCGGGTGCTGGGGAGCCACAGCAGCAGGTGTGGGAAGAGGTTGCCAGTCAAGACTGAGGCAAAAAATTCGTTGTGTCCCTCCGCATTCTCCTCATCCGCTGTTTGCCAGCGTCGAGTGCGGGTGGGGCTGAGGGGCGAGCAAGTCTTTGGCAAGAGCACCACGAGGTCAGGGCAGAGCATCGCTTCCAGAACAGCATCTCCAAACTCTGGAGGCTCCAAGACTTGGATCGGTGTCACCCGTAGAAATGCTGCTGTTTCTGCAGAAACAGAAGAGCTCATTTATCTGTCAACGTCCCTGTCTGTAGCTGTATCTACGGGTTATGGGCCGAGGGCAGTGGGAGCTGGGTGCGTGGTGCAACAGGA
>NW_009729479.1:0-439 GCF_000703405.1 Apaloderma vittatum | reverse complement strand
AAACCTGCCATTTCTGTGTTAGCTCCCCAAAACGGAGCCTTCCCGCTCGGCAGCACGTGCCAGGGAGAGGAGCTGTGTGAGGCCTGGAGCAAAGGGACCCAAGGTGCCCGGGGAGTGGCACAACAGAAGGGGAGGGGGCTCCTGGAGCTGCTGAGCTGAGCTGCTTTGCATCAGTGCTCCCAGCTCCGGCGCTGGCTTTGGCCTGGATGCCCCCGACGGTTCAACGGCAGCTCTGGGCACTCCAACGCTCGCTGGCCCACCCTGGACCTCCAAGTGGCACCAGCACCCCAATGCTCCCCAGCCCTGGCACCGCTCCTGACCCATCCTCACAGACTCCTGTCCTCGCTCAGGTCTTCTCCAGTGTTCCTGCAGCCCACATCACGCCCTGCCAGACCCCCAGCATCACTCGGACCTGCCCAAGGGGACACAGCTCCGGCAC
>NW_009729478.1:2467-5523 GCF_000703405.1 Apaloderma vittatum | reverse complement strand
GGTGGGGAAGGGCCAGCCCAAGTCGTCCACGGGAACAGCGGGGGCACTTCCGAAGCATCTCGGCCAAAAGAACGCCCTGCAAAGCTGACGCTATGCCGGGAGGGCCACTCAGCCCCCGGGGGTCAGAAGCACCCCAAACCCGCACCTGAGCTTTCTCCTGCAACTCTTCTACTCCTCTACCCTGCCTGCCAGAGGAATTGATTTCCCTTTCCCACCCTCCTCGTCAATGATCCCGTACCAGCAATCACAGACCGTTTCATTGCTATTTTACTTATGAGGAAATAAAACACAAAATTACTCTCCTCCCAGAGGCTGGATCTGGTGTGATCCCGGAGGAACCGCTGGAGCTGAATTGCAGAGAATCAGCCTAAAGTGAGTAAAATTGCGTTTCAGGAAACTTGTATTCATAGCCACTGCAACTCTCAGAAAACACACACGCACACAGAGCTTCCTTCAAAAACAACCAAGCAAAAGCACGGTCTGAACGTGACTGCTCTTCCAAAGAAGTCAAGGGCAGACTGCTAAGGTACATGCCCGAGCTGGAGCAAGCAGAAGCTGTAGAGCATTTACCTCTGGCATACAGATTGGAGAAGTCTGTCTCGGTACGTCGGAACCTGGATTCCTTCTCGCTGTTCTCGCACGCCAGGAGGCTCTTGGAGGACTGCCTTTCCTTCAGGGAGCTGACGATCCGACCCTTGTCTTCCAGGCTGTTGGTCCTTTGCAGGAACCCTACATTGTTATTGCAAGGTGCACAGGTTAGAGTTTTCTCACTTCCCAACATCTTTAGAACTATCTAAATCAGCTCTCTAGACAACAGTTCAAAGCGGTGTTGGCTCTGGATCTGACTAATGAGGTCAGGAATAAGAGTATTTATGGGGATTATTTGCCTCCAGGAGGGAGAGCTCAAAACGCCATCAACTGCAAAAACGCAGCCATGCAAAAAACAAATTTTCGTCATTTAGTGCAGTGGTAAATTCTTATTAAGTCGATCAGACAGATTCCACTTCAGTAATCAGCCACTGGAAGAGAGTTCAGGATGAGTCAATGCTGTTTCAGCCTGTAGGCGAAGTTTATGGACCTAGCAGACAGGGGCAATGATGTATGATTAAAATCAGGGCCACTTTCAGTTCTCCTCGTGGTGCTCTCACGCACAAAAGGCCTGATAACAAGCAGCCATTCTGAAGCAGCCGTCCTGAGAGCCCCAGAGCTCTAAGGAGACAGGTAGCACTCATCAACATCCCCACCCTTCTGTACGTACCAGCACGTGTTTACTAACAGTAATCATTTCCCGGGGGGCTCCAGGAACTGCGCTATCGCCGGAGATGCTGCCCCGACGCGCAGGACCCGTTCACGACTTCTGTTAAGTGCAATGGCAATAATAAAACCCCTCACCCCAGTAATTACGGCCGTGGGTGCCACGCAGGGCCCGGTGACGAGTAACGAGACCCGTCTACTTTAACGAGGCAAGGAGAACAATTAATTTTCAGGATTCGATCCATTAAATCCATGCCCGCTAAAACATGCATAGTGTTGGGGTTTTCGTTCAGCCTCACAGGCTGAAGTGAGCGTGCTTGTACGTTTGGAGGAGAAAATAAGGCAGCGCCGGCTTCCTTTCTTCTTTCTTTTAAAACAAATAACAACCGAAACCAACGCGCATCGCGGCTGGGTATATTTCCCAGAAAGGAGGACTTTGCAGAGAGGAAAACCAACGCTGTGACTTCGCTCACTCACGTCCCCCGACGCCGCTCCTCTCCAGCGCCCTCCGCTTCCCGGCCATATGCCGCCGCTCTCCGGAGCCCCGACGGCGAAGGGGACCGCGGCGGCACAGTGCCCGTGCCTCGGACCACGCTGCCAGCCTGATAGTCCCGTAAGAGCTGTTGAAAATGGAGTCCCCGGCCGGCAGCCCCTTCTGCATCGGTCAGGCACCCAAACAAGTATCCAAGAGGGTTGTTCGTAGGCAAGTTTGCCAAGCCCATCCATCAGTGAATGCATCACTTTTTGCTTTTTAATGTTGATATTCTACTAATTAGTTTCTTTCTCTCATGCTTTTAGGAATATGAGCTATAGAAGAAAAAACACTGAAGGAAAACTCTCCTCGTGCATACAGCAGCCATTCAAGATCGATGATGTACATATATATATTTTAAGTTTTGTTGTTACTGCTCTTAATGGTCCTGGCAGCGATTACTAACTCCTGCAACAGCTAGTGCTGTTCGCCTGCCCATTAGGTGGAGCAGTCGAAAGCAAAGCAGGTACAGCCTATACTGAATTCCGGAGCGATCCTCTTTCCCCAGGTCCTGTGGTTTCATTTTGCTTTATTTTTTCCACCTGTCTTTCTCGAGGCTCTCAGTGACAATGCTCCGTGGGAACAGTTAAGTGAGAAGAGACGTCTGCAAGAACAGCAGCGCTTCGTGCCCCCAGCCGCTCAACTCGTGCTTTTCTCGGCGTGCGGACACACGTCCCTCGGAGGCTCCGGTGGGAAAGGAGGCGGCAGCGCTTGAATAACCGAGAAAGGGAGCAGTTGCCTCCGGTTCGGCTCTCATCGGACTCAGATATGTTGGGGCTTCGCTGAAGGGCCTGGCCTAAACCAGGGCTGAGAAAGGGAGACGGCGGTGCTAGCACGCCGGGGGCACGAAGCTCACCGCATCCAAACGATTTTGCGGCGGTTCCTCCCCACGGGGACTCCATGGCCCCATTATCGTGTATCAAAGCCGGCGGCGGGGAGCTCAGGCGGCGGAGACCAGCGGGGCTCGGAGCAGCTTCGCACGGGGCCTGGCAGCGTGAGGACCACGGTCTGCGCGACCGCACATGGGACGGCTCAAGGGCGGAGATCAAATTAAAAAAAAAAAACACAAAGCCCGAAGGAGGAACTTGCTGTCGCCCGGCATCAGGTCATTCGGCTGTAGATAAAGTATCGCTTTCCCAAATCCCTGGGCAGCAGCAGTATCTCGCGGACCTGGAGGGTCTTGTGTATGGGGGATCACCGCGGGGCATCGCCCCCGCTTTGGGGCCGTCGGACCATCTTGTTGCCCAAGCTCCTCCCCCGGGAGGTTGAG
>NW_009729478.1:0-2338 GCF_000703405.1 Apaloderma vittatum | reverse complement strand
TCGGTGCAGGAGACATCCATTAAGTGGCCGCGCAAGAAATAGCATCTGCGCTATTCGTTGCAGCGAAGAGCGCAGCCTTCCCCAGCAGCAGCTACCTCCCTCAGGTGCTCCACGGGCAGGTCTTTTCATCGATGAGCTTTGAGAGACCGAGTTTTTAAAGGCAGAATGAGACCCGACTGGCGAGGGAGTCCCTCCGTCCTCAATGTGGCCACAAATCCGGCGTGTTTTCACGCCAGCCCCCACACAAAGCGTGCGTGTGAATCCCCTTCGGCCTCGCCGTCCTGCGGGGAGTCCCGGCCCGCTCGGTCGATGCACGTCGGTGGAGGCTGTAAGAGACAGAATCTCAGAATAACAGATCCTGGTTCCCTCCGCATCCGGGGGTTTCGGCACCGCCTGCGTGATTTGGGAGCAGAAATCCCGCTGCCTCCGGAGACGAGCTGAGTTTCTTAAACGGCTGCTTTTGAAATCTCGCTCTCCTGCGTTGCTCGCTGGGAATCATCAGCTGGCCGGGGCCAAACAGCTTGAAGAAGCACCTGAGCAATTTTTATTACGTCGAGTATTTCCACTGACGTCAAGCAAATGTTACCAGGATCGGTCCCAGCAGCAGTAATAATTGCCGGAGTGAGAGTGAAAGGTGTAGCATGCAACTCCAGACACAGGGGAAAGTCTGCCCGTACTTTGCCTGCCGTGACAGTTCATTAAACCCCTTTAAAATACGTTCTCTTTTTAAATGGATATGTGCAGAGACAAAGAGCATGGGGGTGTGGCAGCAGCAGGGCTCTTTTCAGACGATGGCTTTCAACCATAAAAGCAAGAAGCTAATCCTTAAATCGGTCAGTTGTTTGAGAAGAAATTACGTACATCTTGGGTACGTAATTACTGAAAACGTCAAACACATGATATAGAGCACAAGTGAAAGAACCGACTCATTGTTCAAGATCTGCCTTTTCTCTGAGCTCAACCCTTATTTAAAGTTTGCACTCAAAATTAACCGATTTATGTGGCATCTAGTTTACTATCTCTTTGTCACCGTACAATATTTAGGATTCGGAATGATGTCTTATGAAAGGTAAAGTCGAGATTATACAGATTATTATATATTACAGTTATCATTTGTAATAGTCAAAAAGTCAATTTGTTTAGCATGTTTAATTAGGATTCTTGGCAACCTTAATACTCCACTCTGTATGTTTACGAAAGACAACCTTCCCTTTCTATCTTTGTGAAGGTGTTTGATTCAAGTGGAAGCGCTCATTCCAGAAAAAAACCACCAGTGGTTGCAGTTGAATCCGATTATTCCCAATCACCGTTAAATACTCGAGGTATATTTTTCGTGTAAAACGGAAAAGAGAAAATGAAAACCGAGCACCAAACCCGAGCTAAAAAATACACCAGCCCTGCTTGTTTTGCACTCCCTTCACAAAGCCTCTTCTACACCCTCTTTTGCCTTTCTCAAATCCAAAATGGTGGGATATTTCATTTTCAGTGCATTTGATCTCACTGAGAGAAGCTGCGATGTCCCTCTGTAACCCCGGTAGTCTAGCAACACGGAACAAGCCTAACGGTGCGTTACTTTATCAGTTCTGCTTGCCGGGCTAAATTAAAATGATGATGAAAAAGCCCATCGCTCCAGCCACTGAAGGGACTGGTAGGGAAACGGTCCATTAAACCCAGATCAGGAGCTATTTATAGAACCAAGCGTCTTCTCGTTAATGTCGCCTGCGGGTACCAGTGAAATCTCTAATAGACACAGGGCTAAACATTCGCACCCTGATTTTTTTCCAGTCCAAACTTCCAGGTAACAAGACGTTCAGTGAATGAGCTTCGACTGGGGCGAGTAGGGCGCGAGACTGAAATACATCTTTGTTTTGCAAAAAGCCCCGTTTCTCCCACGAAATAATTCCCTTTTTCCTTCCCGAAAGAGGTAGCTGGGGAAAAAGGGAAATAATTTCTATTCATAAGGGGCATGGACTAAGCTGAGCGATTTTCCCCATCAGAAAATGATTTGACTGTTTGGCTTGAAAATGAAGGCACTAAGAAATCTGGAGAAGACAGCTTGTTATCTGCAAATGAATCTCTTGCTATAACGTTGCGATCTCACTGTGCATTTGTTTCCCTTCCTACATTTCATGTGCCTGCGCGCTGACTGGCTGCCAGCGCTATCTTACCAGCACAGCAAGCTGACGAATTGCTCTTTAATAAGGCTCTCGTTAATCTTTTTCCCCCAGGAGATCCGTATTTTCTAGTCAGATAAGGCTGAAAAATTTCAGACAGTGAGAGGCGGCCAAACCCACGCCCTGGTCTTTCCTCTCCACCGGCCTCCTCGGCGCGTCCTAGG
>NW_009729477.1:0-247 GCF_000703405.1 Apaloderma vittatum | reverse complement strand
GTTCTGTGAGGGGGGTCTCAGGGTGTGTGGCGTTCCCCCCTGCCCCCCCCCAGCACACCCTTTGCTGCAGCACCCACTCGAGTTTCACTCCCTGTTCAACTTCCCCTTCATTATTCATCGCTGAGCTGGCAGCAAGGAGGAGGGGACACAGCAGAGCCCGGCTCCCCACGTACCCAAGCAGGGCTGGGGTGGGCTTTTGCCCCATTTATCCCCCTCCCCAGTGACCGGGGCTGTCAGGACACCTCCT
>NW_009729476.1:0-3850 GCF_000703405.1 Apaloderma vittatum | reverse complement strand
CGCACGCGCGGCCGGGCCGTGCGCGGGCCCCGCCTCAGGGCTGAGGGGCACGGACACGGGCCCTGGGGGCGTCACTTCGCTCAGATGTCACCGGGCGGTTTGCACGGAGTCTATTTCCTTTCGCAGGTGGGGATTCTCAAGTAGCACCGGGCACAACCCAGCAGCATTTCGCAAGTACGCTTTAGCGATAAGGATACTGCAGTATTTTTTACCACACGTTCCAAACCGACAGATGCGGAACCAAAATAAAATACGAAACAAGCGCTTTGGTCGTTTTGTTAGAGACCCCTGACAAGCAAAATAAGGCGCTATTTTAGTTTTGAGACACTATCCAAATTATCCTTATAGCACAGATCCCTTTCCTTCCTTGACTAGAACCAAGTCAAGAAGCGCTTTGGGAATTCCTGTTAACTCATGGCTTCTTAATGTTCACCTTGCCTCCCACCCCGCTTCTTTTTAGGAGGGGTTTTTGACACTTCCTCCACAACTGGGTGCCGGAGTTGGTGCTTGCAAGGCCTTCTATGTATTTTCAGTGGAATTTATTCAAACCACAGTTAATTCATGAGTCCAAAGAACATTTAACAAAGTTAAAATGCAAATAAAGTTTAGATGAGTGTAATAAACCCAAGATTAACTCAACAGGCTTACAATGCCACTGAACTTAAAAAGCCCTCTACTTTTAAACAATTTAAACAACAGCTTTAGAAATCTATTGCCAAAAGACAACAGACAGAATTTAGTTTCACAGTAAACTTTAATTCAGTCTCTAAAAACACAAATAAAAGTGTGCATTTGTACACAAATGAATTTACAGAGTAAAGTTATCAGGAAGATTAAACTACATCATGAAGTAACCACATCTTCAGGATTATCGGGCATCAAAAACCACCACTGAAATAGTGCGGTTAGGGAAAAAACGTGTTGTTGTTGAAAAAAGATCAGAAAGAAAAAGGAATGAGGTACGAGATTGAAGAGACTATTTAAATCTCATCTTTAATTAACCTCACAACACTTAGATTTTTTTAAAAAGCTAAATAATATCAACAATTCATACCCAGACTATTATAGCTTATTATATTTTTCATAAAAAATTGGAAAAAAGGAGGAAAGGGCTGGGAAGGAAAACAAGGTGCCCAATCACACTGCAGAGATTTCCCCAAGTATTTTGTTGTATTGTATTGACTTTTGTCTTTGAAGGATTCTTACCTAATTACTCAAATCTCCCATTGCATTTCCCTTGTAAACCCTGTCTTCACTGACAGCTTCACAAATGCATTCTTGTGTACATGTAAAAGGATACATCTTTTTGTCCTTTTCTTGTACATTATTCTGTAGCCACATTCTCTGCATCTGATAGGATCTCTTGCCTTTATTTCATTTTCTGTATGGCATTCTGATGTGATGCAGGAAGACAAAAGGAGTGGGTAAACAAAACCAGCATTGTAAATACACAACTTTTTAAAAGTGATAATAGGCTAATTCCTATATGTTGCAAACAAATGTAATAAAGCAATAACTGTAGTGAACTTTTATCAAGAGCTGAATGACATCAAGATACTGCAAAACAAACCCACAATAACACTTAAGATCAGAGGATCTTGATACAAATCATCAGATTTTTACTGCACAGAATACATTTCGCTCTTGATACAACTAGACTGCCTACTAATGAAAACTTCAGCTCAGCCCCCCAAAGCCCCAAGTATATTTTAAAAGACAAAACATTTCAGAGATTCCTGAAGCAATGACTCAAAATCACTAATTTTTAAGTTGTTGAATTATCTATAGGTAAGAGAGAATTTGCTTACTGTACTTCAATAAAAGCTAAGTGACTGTACAGCATTTTCAAAACAATTCTCCGAGATGCACTAAATAGAATGTCTGCTGTCTGCACCACAAGCAGACACTTAGGGAAGGCAACCTCTGGAGAGGCAGCAACACAAGGTCCAGTGAATTCTACATTGCTGTCCATGCATACCATTGGTGTGAAAAGCTTTAAAGAATATCATGATTCACACTGACAACTATATGTGATTATGTACTCTTCATCATTAAAACACCGTACTTCCAGTAACAAAACAAAAAGAATAAATAAATAAATAAATGCACTGATGTCTTTTCTTTACCTCCACAAATATAAATCATTGGCTGCTGCTTTGGAGGCTGAACATCCTTCTGTGAATCCATGTTCTAAACAAAAAAAGACACAACACGTACACCAGTTGTTTGTTTGGGGTTTTTTATATTATTTTCTGAAGGCATATACAATCATTTCAATATCTCAATCTAAAGCTAACAGAACTTTCTTTAAAACTAAATACAAATTCCACCTGCATTTGATACACAGAAAGTCATCTAGTTCAACTTCTCAAAAGCAGAGTAACATCAGGTTTCTCACAGCTTTACCAATCTGATATAGAAACCCTCAAAGATGGAGATGGCACAAGACTTTAATGATTAAAGCCCAATGAGAAATATTTTCTTTCCTCTGTCCTGACAATGGTAAGAATTTCCTTGCTGGAAAGAAAAAAAAAGTATAATTTTTTATGTAACAACATTGCTATCATAAATGAGATAAGCTTTGCTATATTTTTCCCCCTGGTGATACAACACTAGCTAACCTAATCTACCTTTTCATTGACCTAAGGGATCAGAAATCCTGGGAAAGACTATAGGTAAAAGAGTAATAGGAATTAAGAAAAAACCACCAAACAAAGCAATGAGGGGCCAGAGAGAAGAAATTTCACCCTCAGAATCCTAACATAGGCATGATGACCAAGCCAATCAATAGTTTAGTAACTTGGTGGTACCCCTCAAACGCTCTTAATGCCCTATAACAGTTTTGACTGTTCAGACTTATTTTGAGAAAAGTATTCCTTCACAGTATCAGATTAGTTACATATACTCCACAAACATTCTACCAAGCTTTAAGTAATCCTAGCCTAACATATAAAACTGGTTACAGCCATGAACTTTAAGATTGTTACTGTAACCAGTACAGAGGTAGTAAACACTTTTTTCCCACCCAATGTAAGTCTAGACTAGAACATTAATATTTCCTATAGTGTTGGTTTTCTGGTTGTTTTTTTTTCTTTAGTATACTGTTTCCTGTGTCCTTTGCTTATAGCCAGCAAAGTCTTCAGGATGCTTCTTTACGAGCATGACTCTCAGACACTTTTGCTTACTATTACAGTAAGGATTATTCCCCTGAACTTCAAAGTTTGTTTAAGTATAAATTCAACTGAGAAAACTAGGGTCTTGAAAAAAGAAGAGCAGGCTTGACAGAAACAGTTCATCCTTTGTTTAAGAGAGTCTGATCAGCATTATACAGACCACCATGTTAAAACCTCCATTATGGCACTCCATTTGAGAATTAGAGATAAGTTATTAAACTCCAGAGGTTTCAAGCAAGGTTTTGCTCTATCATAACCACAGTGGCATCTTAATCCATGTGTGTTATAGTCTTGTGTCAGAACGTTATAGTAAGATATAAGCAGTCGTCTGTTAGCACTTGAAAACAGCAGTGTCCTCTAGAGAGCCGAGATAAGGAGGAGCACAGTCACAGCTGAATAACATGAATCAGTGCTGCTCACGCAGCAGAATAATACTGCTCCTGAAGACAGCAGTGACCTACAGCTGCGCATTTTGCAGGAAGGTGCAACTGTAAGCCAAAAAGCACACATATACACCTACGTGCATTGGGGTGCAACCGTACCCTGCCACAAAGACGTGGAGAACTGGCCACAGTGCCGAGGATGCCACACATATCCGTAAGAGGCAAACCCGCTCCCTCACATCCCGCAGAGCCCACAAATTAGGAGGAAGGACGACCTTCCACACAGCCCCACTG
>NW_009729475.1:0-18444 GCF_000703405.1 Apaloderma vittatum | reverse complement strand
CCCCTCGTGACCTGCCGCCAACGGGAGTGGTAACAGATCCCCCTGGCGAGACCCTGATTGTGATGTTGCTGTCCCCTGACCTGGCTACAATGCTCTAGGAGTTTGCAGGGTGCAGGATGCTGACTCACATGCCTCAGCCTTACGCCTCTGACCTGTCAGTGTCTTGGATGTTCTTTGCCCAGTTTCGATGGAGCATTATGGTTTTTATCAGCGTCCTAAAGTCTTGATGTCTTCAGAGTTTGGCAGTTTGTTTTCTAACCTTTGTTTCCAGTGTGCAAGTTCTTGGTATTTTTGTATTATAATCCATGCATATTGTACAATATAAACAAAACCCATAAATGTATAAGTACACGTGTAAATATATGTCCCGATATATGACCCAAACCAGTTTTTATCCGGAGAGCAGGCTTTCCAAATTATCTTCTCAACAGATTAGTAGATGGTGTCTTTCTAGAGGTGCCATAAGCAGTTTCTTAGCAGCTTGAAGCTACTTGAAGTAGGAAAGTGTTTTCCAAATTTTTACTGCATTAGAGAGCAGGCTGGTTTTGGAAGGAAAAAAGCACTAATGATCTGGTGATAGGCTGATTTTTTTTGTGGGACTGAGTTAAAAAGCTTTTCAAGTTTCATCTAAACTAATCTGATGTGAAATGTAAATAGTATATGTTATTCTTGCAGGATTTGTTGAGGAAATTAGGGAGAGTTTGTCTCGTCTTTTCTATTGCTTAGTTATGTCATGCTCCTGTTGCTGTTCAATTTGCAGTGCTCTCTGTTTACCATGGCAAAATGAGTACTCTGTGTGTTTCCAAATTTACAGTAATTTAGTCCCTCACATAATGTTCTTTGCTTAAACGTTTAGTAATTGGTAGAGACCAGGTAGAGTGGTTTTTGACTGACTCATTTTAGATCAATCAGCTTGAGGATGTTTATGTTTCAAGCTGCTGCAAATACGGTGTTTTTTATTTTCCAGCTTAATTTTTTTTTTTAACTTGCGTATATCCATCACGCAGTGTTTTTATTCTCTCTTCCTCACAGTTCGGATATATTCCACCTACCCAAAAGTTCTATAAATAAATCTGAAAGCTGTATAGAATTGTTTTCTTCCAAGCAGCAGATGCTCGGCCCTCTGTGTGTACGTGCCTGGAGCGCTGGTGACATCCAGTGGCTGCAAAACACTTAACGATGGCATTTTGCAACCGCACAATAACACACCTGATGGTAATCCCTGACAGGATAATTGGCTGAAGTCTGCAGACGCTGTGGCTGGTTTGGAGCTGACCCCGCTGCTCTTTGGACAGTTGGACTCTCAGCTCCTTTCTTGGAGAAGCTGCCTGATGGGCTTCACTGCTCACAAGTCATTCTCAGTGTGTCCTGCTGTAGCTTTAGAGGGTACTTGGATATTAGGAAAAATTTCTTTACTGTGGGGGTTGCCCGGCACTGGAACAGCCTGACCAGGGAGGGGATCGAGTCACCATCCCTGGAGGTGTTTAAGAGAAGGGTAGATGTTGCGTCGAAGGACATTGTTTAGCAGTGTCGACAGGGCTAGGAAAGGGTTGGACTCGATGATCTTGCAGGTCTCCTCCAGCCAAAAATGTTCTATGATTCTATGACTTACCAGTGGTTTTCCCTCTGTCCCTCAGGCCTCGCAGTCATGCACTCGCAAAGCACGAACCAGCTGGATGTGGGGAACAACCCGCGTGTGGGCACCAAGCGCTACATGGCTCCCGAAGTCTTGGACGAAACCATCCAGGCAGACTGCTTCGACTCCTATAAAAGGGTCGATATCTGGGCTTTTGGGCTGGTCCTCTGGGAAGTGGCTAGGCGCATGGTTAGCAACGGTGAGTATTTGGGACTCCTTTACCTGGTTTTAGAAGGGTTAAGCAACTGGTAACTCACGTGAAGTGTCTGCCCCCAAAATGCATAAGATGCACAGTAAAATGCTGAACCTCCAAAATTTTGCTTCCTGACACGTTGCTGCCCATGTTGAAGTTGTTGGTGTGTTGAGTACAACGGCCTAATATTTTTATCATTTCTCTTAAGGTAGAGAGTCCTCTGCTGTGTTCTAAAGTATGGTGAGAAATAATTCCTACAAAATTGTCAGTAAAACTAAAAATTGAGAACGTGAAGTCTCTAACCTTTTTCCAGGTGTCATTAAACTCCAGGGAACACTTAAGGTTTCTCATGACAAAACGTAAGGAACGAAAGAAAACTATGTAGAAAATGAAGAAGTGGTCACAATTCAGGGTGCTCTTGCTTCACCAAGCTAAGTACGCTCACAGAGCAGGACGTGGTGCCACTGCTGTCCTGCTCTGGATAACACGAAGCACAATGTTGCTTCGTGTTTCCTTGGCAAAGGTGTCCGAATTTAAGAACCTTTAATCTGGGTTTAATCTGTTAGGGCTATTTCTTGTCAATTCAGAAGTCCTCTCTGACTTCCGGACCTCAGGCTGTGCTCTCTGGACCCGAGGGGACAGAAGATGCCCCTCAGGCATGTCTGCAGACCGTGGTAGTGTGGTGGGTTGTTAATGGTGATGCGTTTAAACGTGAGGAAATTCTGGATCGTCATACGCATTTATTTGCTCTGTGTCTGATCTGGTCCCACTAAATCCAAATCTGGGCTTCTGTAAGTGACATCAGGCAACGGGCCTAGGATACTTACGCAAGGTGCTTAAACCAAGCTGACTTGGAGGTACCAAAACCGAGTGGGTAGGCTCAGGTGGCTAGTTTAAGTCTCCTTGTAAGCCCGAGAGCTTGCCTTGATAGCTCTGAAGAGATCCAGGACAGGCTCTCGACCATCTGTGTGGGTGGTGGGCTCCTTTGGGGAGAAGCAATTTCACTTGCAGGGTGCACAGTGAGCAGCTCCTGACTCGCTGGAAGCTGGCAGCAGTCACGGGAGCCAGGGGGGCTTCATGGGCTTTCTGTGGGGTGGCCAGAGCTGAGCTCATCACCTCACCTTCCTCCTCCCTTCTCTCTCAGAGGAATTGCTTGAAGATGTTTGCAGCAAAAGGAATAGGTGGTGTTCTGATACAAGAACATAGCTCTGCTGAATCGCAGCATGATGATGATTGTGGGTGAGGGTGTGTGTGGTTAATCAGAGAAAGGAGGAAAGCCTTGTGAATGCACGGTGTTGATTTTTCTTAGGATGTGCTCTGTTGGAAAATGTGTGTTGTAGGTAGGTCTGAGGACTTGCTCAATGTTGGGAGGTCTCTGGGTTGCAGTTCACGTTGGTGTGAGGGCCTTGAGAACTTAAGCAGTAACTCCGTTGTTTTCCGTGCAGTTCTATGTTCTGTGCTTTGTCTGACTCTGCAGGCTGTGAGCCCTGTGGTTTGTCAGTTGCTGTAACGTGCTGGGCAGGGCTCAGTTAGCTCCTGGCTGCTTGTGGCCGAGGGGGACAGGCCTGACAGTGTCTGAGCACAACGTGATGGCAGAGCTTCACATGTAAGCTTTTGATTGATTGTGTGTTTTTAATGCCAGTCTTGAATTCTGTGTAGCTCATCTGGAATTTGTCTTGCCACAGTGCTGGTTTGGAGGCTGGTAATGCTTTGTGGAACGTTAGATGTCTTGCTTTGTACGTGAATATATGTTTATACTAATGCGTAAGTATACTATGCATAATATATTTAAAAAAAATGCAGTCTTTCCCAGTGACTCCTTGAAATTAATGGTAATACAGATATGTCATGACATTGGCCACGTCACTACTCTTCAGACAATGGTGTTGCTACTTCCACAGTGCCTGTTGCCAGTTTCTCTCTGTTTCTGGCTGCTGCCATGAGTAATCACATTTCCTTGTGCTGGTTTAGAACAGAGTAAGCATTTTCTCTCAGCTGTGAGTGTGAGCTATGTGGAAATCATCACTTCGTCAAGTGGTCGCTCAGATAACCCCGTGTGAGTTGTGGTGAGACTTTGGCACTGGGAGCGAGCGTGCTGAGGTCAAGGTAGCACGCTGCTGGGACCTGGGGGTGGTGTGTGTCTTCGGTGGGATGGAGGCACTCCTCAGTTACCTGTGAGAGAAGTTTTTGCTGCTGTCCCGTGGTAGTGGACACTTGTGATCTCATTTCCTGGGTGGAAAGGCAGAGTCTGCTCCAGCGAGTCAGCCTGGGTCAGTGCTTCGATTCGCGGAGACTCTGAAGTTGTCGTAATCTGACTAATGAGTCTAAGTTTTTAAAATTGTAAAACTTTTTTAAAAACAAAATTTTAAAAAACATTTCCTTTTGCATTTTTTAATTTCCTAAATGTTAGTAGTTTTTACCTCACCTAATGGTCTTCAAGCTGACACAGAGATTCTTAGTACTTTGCTGTTGTGGCTCCGCATACGGAGGCAGATGCAACAGGAAACTAAGTGAACAGAGCGCTGCCTTACGTATGAGTTCTAGTTGATTCAAACAGCAAAGAGCCAACAACCCCAGGGGAAAAAAAACCCCACAATACATTATAAATGACAGAAGTCCTCTTAACTGCCTGGGAAGCACGGGTGGCAGGTGGTGCTGGGCATGCCCCATCCCCGTGACTCATATAAAACCTCTTCTTTACCTGAACTGAAAGCACAGCCAACGTAGATATACAGGAGGTTCTTTGCATTCTTGGCTTCTCACAATAAACTTTATTCTGTGTTTTGGGGAGGAAGCAGGCAGAGCGTGAAGACCAGCTTCAGCCCGCTGGGTGGGGTTGATAAATGCCATTGTGATCGCTCGAAGCAGGAGGGTGGATGATGATGCTTTTTTTAAGCGGTGTGAATGTAGCCTGTCCTTCGCACCTACAGCGGAGTTCCTGGTGCCCTGCTTGTTGCTCCGCGTTGGGGCCTTGCGTGGGCAGCCACATCACTGAGCTGTCCTCCCGTTTTCGAGGGGAGCGGTCATTTCTTGGAAGGCCATTTTCTTTTTTTGCCTAGTCATCACAGGTAGGGATTTACAGATTTTTCACAGAGTATCTATGGGATTTGGATCTTCGTCTCCAACAGAACAAGAAAATTAAAAACTCAACCACTGTGAGAGGTTTGAGAACCTCTTTTCAAGGTTCTAGGTAAGCTAAGCGATGAGTTAAACCATATATTAGAACCTCATTAACCCTTTGGTATACATCTTCCATTTTTTATTTTATTGCTCTTCTTCTATTTGGTTTCAATGTTCCGAAGCACGGTAGAATGGAACAAGCAACGCGGGTTTAATTGCAGATATAATCGGCACATCCTTTATTTTTTCAGTTCTAGATGTTTCTCATGCCCAGCAACTACAAACAAACTATTGTGAAATCAGCCTTCAGAAACTTTTGTTAACTCCTTCTACAGCACTGCACTTGAAAATAATTGGATGTTGTGAGAGCACACGTGTAAACTTGAGTTTTCAACACAGAATCCTAGGAAATGCAAGCAGACACTGGGTGCCACAGGCTCTTGGGTGTTTGGCTTTACCCTGGCACGTGCTGCCGGTTACCCTCCGTATTCTACTGTTTTAATAACAAGAAGTAAAATTTGAAGCACTGATGTGAGGGTCTGTAGATGCTGATACGCTTATTGGACTCTTTCAGGAATGACAAAGCTGTGCAAAGTGTGTGGTAAGCCTGTTGAAAACCACAATGCAGACGTGGTGGTGTTTACATTTGCTGGTAGAAACCCCAGTTTTGCTGTAGCCAATAAACCTCCACGTGTTATAAAAGACGGCCTTTTGACAAGTGAATTTATTTCTCGTCATTTCAGCTCAAGCATCTGCAGAATGGACCTAGTTCTTACTTTGTGGAAATGTACTTTGAGCCAATTAATTAGCATTTTGGGTAGAAAAAGTTGTTCCTATGATAGTAAGCATTGTTTTATTGTTGGATGGCTGCTTGACGCTGTGGTGTGTTAACGTTTAAAATGTTTTTGTGCTTCTTACATGGCTAGGTGATGTGTTCTCTCTCTGTGCATTTGCTGTTTCACTGGCACAGTTATTAAATGATGCATCTCTTGTGTCTCACCAGGTATCGTGGAAGACTATAAACCACCATTTTATGACTTGGTTCCGAACGATCCCAGTTTTGAAGACATGAGAAAGGTGGTCTGCGTAGATCAGCAAAGGCCGAACATTCCCAACAGATGGTTCTCAGACCCTGTACGTGGGTGACTGGCAGAGCTGACCTTTCTTCTTTTGAAATAAAGTCGTGAGAGTAATTTCCAGTTGTTGCTTGAGATGGGGAGCATCACCCCTGCAGATTTCAGCGACACTCTGGTGTGGATCTTTAGGCTGGAGCAGGAAGAAAACACAGCGGGCAAACTTAGTAGTCTTAAGCCTGAGCTCTCCACAGATTAGCCTTTTAGTAGTACTGTTAACTGTTTTAAAGCTGCCCTGATGTTGTTACTCTCTCCAGCAGGGAGTTTCTTTAAGGGGAAGGTAGCCTGTGTAGGGCTTGCAGTGGTGTATCAGCATGCAGATCTAGAGCAGAACTTTGGTCTCTCTCCTGCCTACAGGATAAGGGACTGTTGTTCTTTTCAAAAGGCTAGTGCTGAAGTTTCTTTTCCTTCATCAGAATCAGCCTAGACTCTGCAGGTTGACCGACTGTTTAGTTCCTTATTGCTGAAACTGTGGAGTTCGGCTTGAATCTGGCTGGCTGGCTGGGGCCAGCGAGGACGAGAGGTCCCGTCCGTTCCATGAGGGTTTGGTTCAGGACATAGAGCCGTGACCTGTGCTGCCAGCCCAGCCGTTCAGCGCTGCACTGGGCGCACTGAAATCGCGGGCAGGACGTCTGTACCTTCTCTGGCTTCCTTCAGTCGTCCTGCAGGAGTTAATTTCTTTGAAAAAAGATCCTGTGGAGTTTGTTCTTAAATTAGAAAAACCCCAAAACTCCATTGCTTAAAGTTACACTAGCTTGGTGCTCCCGTCAGCCCACTGTCTGGTTGTTCTCCCGCTTTAGCCAAGTTACCAGGCTTGAGATTTTCTTCAGCACTTGAGAGCTGTGTATTTGTATTTGTAAGATAGCAGTAAGCTCTCTGTAGACCGAGGATTGAGTATTAATAAGGTGATAAACCCTGATTGTGTTAGTGCTTAGCCCAATCGAGCGCTATCCCGCCTTGCAATTTGTGTGCTTACCTGTGTGTTTTCTTCTGTTCCCAGACGTTAACCTCCCTCGCCAAGCTGATGAAAGAGTGCTGGTATCAAAACCCATCGGCGAGACTAACAGCCCTGCGAATCAAAAAGACTTTGACCAAAATTGACAATTCCTTAGATAAACTGAAAGCTGACTGTTGACCTTCTTGTGGTGCTCTCCTGGTAGGAAGGCGTTTGTCTGGTCCCGAGGTCAGTCTGTCTGGCCAGACCTTGACTTGACCGGTCCCCGCATGGCTCCTCGGCGAGGCGGAGGTTCTCGGCGGGGCGCGGGGCGGCGGCACCAGCTGGACTTTGCTCAGTGACTACGACGGGCATTTCACAAATGGTCAAGCTCTACGGACTCGCGCTGGATGTACTGTTGCAAAGGTAGTGGCCTGAAGGAAGACACAGAAATCCTAAGACAAGATCAGGGCATTAAATAATGGCTTCGAACAGCTTATTTTCTTTTTTTTCTTTTTTTTTTTTTTTAATTCTCCTAATCACTTCCAGGGTGAACACATGGAGGTGGTAAATTTTAATCAGCAATATTGCCTGTGCTTCTCTTCTTTATTGCACTAGGAATTCTTTGCATTCCTTACTTGCACTGTCACTGTTAATTTTAATGACATGACTTGCCAAAAATATGATTGGCTGTATACTATGTTGATCTATGCCTGAATAATAGGAAATGAATTTGGTAAACTGAAAATGTAACTGTCAGATTTTAGCTGCATTTACATGTGTACTGATGTTTACAATAATGCTGAACACTAGGAATTTCTCGTTTATACAAAACTTGCAAATTATTTATTACTAGTGCACTTGCCAGTTTTTTAAACTGTAAAATAAGTGCATAAAGTTAAAGCTTATTTTTATGTGGCCTCTTTCATGATTTCTTACACAGATGTTTTTGTAACAAGATATAACCCGAAACATAAATTGTTTTCTGTATTATCATATTACAACTCGATAGTCACATTTTAAGTGCTTCACATTTGTAGGTGTGTGGTCTGTAACATATTTTCAGTTCAAATATGGAACATATATATAGCCATTACCCACATGACGTTGTGTCTAGTATCTTACCGATCTAGAAGAGGAAAGCAACGGAGGAATTAACTAGAACTTTAGGTCATGAATGCTGTGGGGAAAATGCATTTTATTTCTTCTAAGCTATATAATATGCATTTAAACTCTGCCAGAAAAATAACTATTTTGTTTTAATCTACTTTTTCTATTTAGTAGTTATTTGTATAAATTAAATAGAATGTTTTCAAGTCAAACAAAAGAGTGGTTTAGTTCTCTTGCTGCCTGTTGGTAGCAGTGACATGGCTGCGGCACCCCTGGCCCCACGCGGGGCAGACGGAACACTGAGGCTGCCGGTGACAGCGCTTTGTCTGGGCAGGTTTCCCTGTCCTGAGCTGCATCCCAGCGGGGAACCAGTGTCCTCTCCTGGGCCAGGACGGCAGCCCTGTCCATGCGGCGTGCTAAGTGGCACGAGGCACGGGATCCCCCAGCTCTGTGCCCCACAGGGAGCTGCCACCTCTGCCCGTACCTCGTTGTGCTCTCGTTCTGGTAACGGTGACGTGATGGTGCCCCTGGGTAAAGGATGCCTTCATTCACAGGCTTGTCACCATCCAGCTAATCCAAGGACCTGGACAGTAATTGCCCCTTGGACTTGTTTCCTCTCTGGGTTCAGAAAACTTCTGGCGTTCCCTTCTGTGCTTTAAGTCTGCCAGGTTTGGCTCTCCTCTTGCTCTTGTACCTTGTCCTCAGCCCCGGTCTTCCTCGTCCTGCTGCAGCCAAGTGGCTCACCTTTCTCCTTCTCCATCTCCAGTGTGGAAAGAGCAGCCAGGTTTGTGGGGCTGGGAGCTGTGCGGTGCTCATCGAGGGGATACCAGTTGCTAGGCCTCTTAATTAGACTTGATGAGGATCCGAGCAGATCCAGTGCTTCAAAAAAGCCCAGGAAAAACGGGGTCTGATCAGTTTCTATTGTTAGCTTTTCATGTCGGTGTTTGAGTTTTCCCATCTCCAACCTTTTCCATTCAGGTGTTGGAGGAGAGAGATGATCGTGTGATGGTTAAGCACAGTTGTGGCCATTCTGGCCGAGTTTGCAGTGCCTTCCTCGCGCTGCAGAGCCACTGCGTCTGCCTGGATGCCAGGGGAGATGCAGCAGCTCCTGAAGAGCCCTCTGTGTAGGGAGAGGACGTGACTGCGGGTTGGGAGCAACTCTGTATGCTCTGTAGTGGTTTACTCTGCTGTCCCTGAATATCTGAGTTCTCTACCTGCAGCTGAGGGGGCTTCTCCAGGGGCTCTTGCAGGGAACTGCCAACCTCTTCTGCGTTTGATGCAGGCTCGGTAGAGGAACTTCAGCGTGAATTAAAGCTGGAGCCTTGGCTCTCCCTGTCTGTAAAGCAGGGTAACCAACTAAAGGATAAAACCACAGACTGTAGAAACACCCTGGTAATATCCCATTTATCCTGTGTTAGGTAAAGAAGATTATCCAGGCCAGCTACTGGCAGGGTAAAAAAAGTTCGTTGAGTGCCAGGGGTCCGAGGCACTCATCGATGTGCCTGGCAAGGACGTTTTCATTGGTGCTGCTCCACATAGCTTGCTTTTGCATATCAAAACATCTCAAGATTATTTTAAACAAAATTCACATTCATGCCCTCCTATTGAAGTGTTTTTGGTCTGGGCTTTGACTGACCTATTTGAAATGTTAATTATGTTTTTCTTCCGTTAGGTGACTGTTGGGCAAACTGGAATCAAGAAAGTTGAGCAGGAGATGATGATAAGTAATTTCTTAGCAACTTCTTATCCTGTGATTTAGGGATAAGTCCTTCAGCACTGTGCTTTTCTAATGTGTGCTTGCTGCTCAGGATAGGGGTCCGTACTTTCGAAAACCAACAGAAATGGCAGCATTCTGAGCAGTCCTCGTAGGAACTAGAGGGTCGTGCACCTGGGAGCACAGAAGGAAAAGCTCAGTCACAGCCAGGAAAGGTTTATCTGCAGTCTGTGTTATTTAACCTCATTTTCAAGGGTCTGGACAGTCATAGGAGAAAATTCATTGCTGCTCTTCCCCTGGAGGTGTCAGGGTTTGGGAAGTGGGGGGAGTCTCGAGGGATGTGCATGAAGGTAACACCCCCACCTCTCATGCTCACCTCCCAGCGTGTTTATTGATTGATGTTCCTCTGATAACCCCTTCAAATCTAATCTTCTGAAGAGATTTGGAATGCTTATAGATAATCTGCTGCATCAAGGGTGTCGCTGCATTTATTACTATGGAGATGGCACAGGCAGTTTCATAGTTGAAGCTGAATTATTCATGTGTCTGGCGGATCTGCACCGCGTGCAGACAGTGTGGATCCTGGTAAGAGGAGGCCCTGCAGGTAGAAATACGAATAAAATGGTGCATGAGCAGCACCGTCTGTTGGGTTCAGCTGTCCCGTTGATAGGAACGCCCGCCTGCCAGTCACGGGAGGAAGGCTGGGCAAAAAACCGAGCTGCTTCAGGTTGGGGAGGAAGGGAGGTTGCTGGGTTTTGGTTGGGTTTCTCTTTTCAGATGCGGGAGGCCGGTTGGTTACTGGTCAGGAGCATGTTCCACTCTGAGGGGTGTCCTGGGCAGAGCTGCCCGACACAGCCCAAGGCCGGCGGCTCAGGTCAGCGGTGCTGCAGTGAAGTCCTCCCACTTGTCTGTAGCTTTCCTTGTGGGCCTTCTGTGCTGGAATTTTCCAGGAAAAATCCATATCAAGCCCTCTAGAATTAAGTTTTTTATTTACTTGGATTAAATTATTTTGATAGGGATGACGAGGGGGAATTCCCTTCCGTGCAAGGTGAAATCTCTGCTGTGCGAAAAGGTCGGCCTTGCTGTGGTGCTTGGTGTTGCTCCTAATGACTAATTTCTCCATTCCCCACCAAAACGCTGACCACTGGAAAAATGTGGTGACTGAGGGGTTTGCTGCCGCAGAGCCCTGAACTCCTAAAATCAATGACATTCAGATACGGGCATCAGTTTTAGCAGCTCTGTGGGATTTTTCGAAAAAATGAAAAGGTGATGCTTTGTTCAGCTTCAGCACTGGGGTTTTTCTTCTTTGTAGGCATCTTGGAGAGCTGCACATTTTTTTAAATTATTTTCTTGTTTTGGTGGCTTTCACAGCAGACAGAAGGCAGCAACACGCCCTGAGCTGAGGTGGGGCTCCAGGGAAGGGAGGAAGGGGCAGAGCGCTCTGGCTGCAGCCCTGCCCCGCTTTGGATCTGCTCTGTTGTTAGTGCTGCCCTTCACTTGCTTCCTTATACCAGTTCAAAGATATCGGAGTGCTTTAGCGGGGGAGGAAGGCTGCGATTTTCATCCCTTGTCACTCTAGCCAGGAAAAACCACTATCCAAATCCAGAGTTACTTGAGCGGTTTGCCCCATTTCATTATTTTTGTAATCACTTAGCCACAGCGAGAGCTTTCAACAGCGCAGCTGTCGCTGACCAGACCCGAGGACTCTGTATCACACCAACCTCTTACCCCACAGGTCTCTGCAACAGTAATCTCTATTTTTGACCTCTTCAGAAACTCCTTACCCCTAATACCATAAATATGTCAGATTTGGGCCATAAATCTCTTTTCATTTTCGGGATGTTCTCCTCCTGGAAAGCCTGCAGCGTTACGACACGATACCTGCTGCCGTAGGCTGGGGATATAGCGAACCCTTGGGTGCCAGAGAGGAATTTTATTCTGAAAACTTGCAAAAATAGCTCTCACATAACATTGTCTGCCTTAAATAAAGAGAACACGTCTCTAATGTGAGTGCCAGAAAGGAGGAAAGTGGAAGGTACAAGGAGTTCAAAAGAAGAGCGAGCAAAGGAAAGCTTTCCCTAACTCACTGTATGAAGATGCTGCAAAATAAGGAGGGAAAAATAATGCCTCTTGCCCACCCTTTACCTTTCTCTGGTGGTTTAGTGTATGTGGATCTTGCAATCTTTAATCCATGGAGTTAAATATAGCCTAATATTTGTCATACACTTGAGCTGGTTAGGAAATGTTAGGGAACACAAGCAGCAGTGTTTTCTGACATTTACTGTGTCAAGTCTCTTGTAGTGAGATTCGCTATGAATTTAAAATACACGACTACCCCTCCTCATTAGGAGAAAGAACATTGACAGAAGAAAAAAAGAGGTATTTGGTTGTTTCTAATTGATCGCTGAAATTAGATAAATTTGTATTTTCTCTACAAGCACCTTTTTAAAATGCTGCTGCAGAAACTTCACCGGATTTGGTATTCTCAGTGTCCTTGGCTCAGTTTTGTAAGGATCTTGAATTAAAATGAACTAAAGCCTTTAGGGAGGGGGCTCCCTAAAGATGGCCTAAAGATGGATGGTTGGGGTTTGCTTTCGCTGTTCCTGGTGAAGCTTCACCCTTAACCCTGTGGCAGTATGGCCAGGAGGAGGAGGAGGCGGCACCATCTGTGCTGGGCTGATGAGAGAGGAGGACTCGGCCAATCATCCTGAGAGCAGAGGTGAGGGGGGCACAGTGGACAGCCCAGTTAGAGAATTAACTTTGTAATTACACCAATGCTCGCTCTTTGGATGCTTCTTGTGTCTGAACGATGCTAAAATGTTCCCAGGGGTTCCATTATCGCTATCTGCATCGCTCCAATTAATAGAAACTTATCGATGGATTTGTGGGTGACTTTAATACATTTCAAAGCTGTAGGACGCAGTATTTGGGGAGGTGTAAATAAAGAATTGTAAAATAGTTCTTGAAACAGTTTCAGATTTATTTTTTTTTTTACTCTTTTTCTAATTGCCAGGTCAACAATGCCATGTTTTTCTGGGAATGTATCATTCTGATGGCAATCTTTTTTAAGATTTTGTAGCATTTCTGGATGAACAGAGGGAGACAGACAGACTGCCAGGCAGCGCCCTAGCTGGGACGCTGGCCGGGCTGTGCAGTACCAAGGTGAGGGGAACTGCTGACCTGTCGCCTGCTCTGGGATCTCTGTGTCTTTCCGTTTGTTTTGCTTGCGCAAAATTTCAGTAGGTCTTAGTTTTCTCCTGGTGTGGAGCAAAACAAATTACAAAACCAAATTCTTGTTTTCCAGCCAACCCTAGAAGTACTTCCAGTTCGCAAATGTTTTTATGATGTTACCCATTTCCAAAGACTCTTAAATCCCCAGGATACGCTATTTCTGTCCTACTATGAACCGTGCCATGCAAACATCTGACTTGGGAGCACTTTTGCCTCACAATGGCCTCAAAGCTAGTAGTATTTTCCCCTCCCTCCCTTGTTTTGTGGTTCTTTTGCTTTTCCTCTGACATTTGGTGTGTCAAAGGCCTGATGGAGATTGGAGACAAAGGGCGAAAGATCAGTGGTGGGGGGTAACTGGGGACCCAAACGTGCAAATCGCTGTGTGCTCTAGAAGCACAAGTTGCAGTTGCTCTTCTCCCCCTCTCTGCCCTTGAGTGTGGCTTCTGGTGGTTCCTCAAGTGCTGTCTCGACCCATGACTTCTTACTTCTGCTTCTGCTCTGGTGTTTTCAGCAGAAGCTGCTCCTGGCACCAGCGAGCCCCAGCCAAGGTGCTGGGTGAAGGAGAGCACTAGCTGCTTCTCATCCTTGCTAATGAGAACATACCTAGAGAATCCTGCTTTTAAATTGTGGATGTTCAGTTTAAATTCAGGTGATTCGTATTTTCTCCTCCTGCTGCATCTCAAACAGTTCAAGTTCCTGGCAGTAGAGTTAAGCAACGCTGGCAATCTTTGAAGACCACAAAACCAGGCCGGCATTCCCGGCAGGAGCTTTGTGAGAAGGTGCTGGAGCATCTCTTCTGCTGCCCAGGCGGGGACTTTGCTCCCCCCACACTGACCTCGGGGGCTGAGGCTGGGGCTGGAGGGAAACAGAAATGAGGTGGGAAGGAGGGTTGACTGAGTACAAATGGGTGTGGTGGCGTTTTTATTTCTTTTAAACTCAGTTTCAGAACCTTTGAAAAATGTAAGCAGCTCATAATTCTGTGTTGCTAATGGTTATAACGCCATTTGTTTGCATGAAACCTATTGAAGAAGGAGGTTAACACCTGACAGGAAATTTGAAATGCATTGTCCCAGGTTTCGCAGACTTCATATAATACAGAATATAACAGCATATGAAGTGTGCAGACAGTTAGTTTTTAATGGCCTAGATGGAAACAAAAGGACTCTTGCAGACATGCGGCCTTACTGGTATTAAATCGTGCAAAGGGTTTAAAGTTGCTTAAAATAGATGACGTTGGCAGCATCACCGTGGGGTGTATGAAGAAACTGGATCGAGGGCTTGGCCTGGCAGGTGTGGCAGAGCAATGTGGTTAGCGTGCTGACGCACTGCTTTTCTTTCTTCAATACCAACGAGAAGGGGAATGGATAAACTTGTATACTGACAATTGTATACTTACAATATCTGTATTTCGAGCGGTATGGATTGATTTATGTCAATGAGCCTTAAAATTACTAATAGGTTTTTACTAAGGTCCCAGATAAAATACTCCAGCTTTGGCACACACATATCTGCAACGCTGCTTTTCTTCAGCGAGCCCTCGGTCATTGGAATTAGTCTGTCAGTCTGTTTCCCTGGTAGGGTTCTCATATATATAAATGCAAATGTGTGTGTGTGTATGCATATATATTAGGGGGCCGGTTAGCTCAGTGATTTGAGCGCGTTGCTGACAACAATGACCAACACCGAGGTCGCGGGTTCGATTCCCACTCGGTCCCCATGTGTTGCCTGGTCTAGTTGAGAGGTGGCGTCCCTGCCCATGACAGGGAGGTTGGATTAAATGATCTCTAAGGTCCCTTCCGGCCTAGGCCATTCTATGATATGATATATATGGCTTGTGTCTCCAAACTGGTAATTAGCTGGTGTGAAAACTTGCCTTTTGTTGATGGGACATTTGTTCAGAACAGTAGAACAAATGTCATCTGGGAGAGCGGGGCGGGCTCGTGCCTGGAATCTTCCTTGGGCCAAAAAGCACCAGTAATTTTCCAGTTATTGGACGTCTGGCATCTTCTCCTGCGCTCAGCAAAGCCCTTCTAAAGCGAAGCCATCCCTGCTGACGTCCCGAGGCGTGAGGGGGAAGCGTCCTGGAGCGGGCTGGGCACCGCCTGCGGAGCGGTTTGAGGTCCCAGGGGGTGAGCTGCGCCAGCCAACAGGTCCCTCGGCTTCCTTGTGGTATTTCTCCACTCCCCTCGTGCTCAATGCGAATAAAGCCAGTGTTTTCAAACTGTATGTATATGGACTGTGTAAAATAACGTGTACGATATAACACAATCTCTTGGTGGGTTTGGGTAGATGCAACCTGTATTCCTACTTGTTCGAACGGCTGGATGCTACGTTCAGGTGGAGCAATTTTCTTCAGTGTGGGTGGAGTTTCTGCAGTGCCCCTGAGTGGAACTAGATTGGAAGTGTCCGTTTCGCTGAAACTTTCTCACCTTCATGCGTCACCGGTGTTCTATCGTAACTCCAAAGAAAAAAAGAAAGACTAGCTGGTTTTCCCCCTCCCCTTAATGTGTCTATTTCTTTTAATGTTTGTTTTTCATGTGATTTGTAAGCAGTATATTAAAAGTAATTTACTGCCTCTTGTGCAGGGCCCCGTGGCACAGACGTTAGGGGTGTTACCTTGGGACAGGGTTGGTATCGGGAGCTTGGGGAAGGCGCTTCTCCCCCCACACTCTGCCACAACCCACTGCAGGGCAGGATGGGGTAGGGGGGTGTTGAGGGGGCAGGTCTGAATTATATGTGTGTTTGGGTGGTTTTTGCTTTTTGGGGTTTTATTTGTGGGTTGTTTTTCGTTTGTTTTTCCTTGTCTAAATACTGTTTGCAAGCCAAAATGTTCCAGTTTCCCTGTAAGGAGGGTTTCTTCTGCAAGTACCTCGTTTTCAAAATTAGTTTGATTTTAGTCATCATCCCCTTTGTCTGCTGCTCCTGATGCAAACCTGCTCGTCCAGGTCTCGTCAAGACCTGAGGACAAAAATGGTCTGAAATGCAGTATATTCAGGTGAGCAATAATTTTCAGAGAACTTCCTTACCCTAAGAATGTTAGATTGAACTGGAGGTAGAAGATTGCTGGGGAAAAGGAGAACTGACAAGAAAACAGGGAGCCTGCAGAGGGGGTAAGGTTTTGATTCATCATCTTCAGTTTTGGGCAAGCTTGGGTTTGTAATCGTGTGGTACCTACTCACGGAGTTCCGTGTCAGCAATAACCCGTGCAGCCACGCCATGTCATTGACACTGTCAGAAAACAGTCTTGTCTTGTGCATCAACCTCAGCCTGATCTTTTTGGTTAGATTTGGTCCAAACAAGAAATTAAGTTATTGATAGAGGCTGTTATCAGATTTATAAATGAGAAATAATGTAGAACTAGGCAGCTGGATAACATACTGATGTTGTAGTAATAAGCCACTTCATGCTCTTATCCCCGTGGCTAAAAACCAAAACACTAACTGCTTGCAAATAATTTGTATATAATGACACATATAGAAAAAATATATCCTTTATGAGTTTGTAGGGTGCTCATTATATATATACTTGCTTGAAAATGTGTTCTAAACCAGGCCTCTTTTTTTTTTTTCTGAAAGGAGTAGAGATATGGTTAGACTTTTCTACTAATGTATTAATTGTAGGCAGCATCTCTCGGACTGGATCTGTTCAACTACAAGATACCTCTTGCTATCTGTGAGTAAAGGTAAACTCGCGCATGTGTGTTATTAGGGACAGTGGGTAAGGGCAGTGGAGGAAGGAAGGGATTAAGGTCTTTGGAATATATAATGAAAATCAGACTTACTGTGGGAGAGTTTCATCATTTCAGTGTTTTTATATAATGGATTCTCAAGAAAAAAATGCAGTTATCATAGTGGATGTGAGAAGGCAAGGGGGTACTGAAAGAAAATCTTGTTAATACCTGAATTTTTAGGCAGGGATCCCAACTGCCCTGGCGTCTCTACAATCTAACTCAATGGTATCAGCCCCTGATCTCAGCATCAGAGCAGGCAGGAGGTTAAGTGGCTCGCTTGGTGAGGGCTAAAGTCCTTGCTCATGGTTCACAGCTCCTTCAGAGAGAAAGCTGTGATGGCTGCCTCCAATCCTGACCCCTTGATGGCAGATCTGGGTGTGCAGCCTCACCTGGTGACTTGCCTTTAGAAGGACCCTCTGCGGGATCTTCACCACCAGGTCACGGGGGTGACTTCTGCCCGTGCAGCCTGAGTGGGAGAGGCCACGGCAGCTGCCAGCGCCCGGCTTGCCCAGACACCACAGCACAGAGACGGAATTGGCATCAAAATCAATATAGGTAATACATCCTCAGCCTTTGGGTGAGAGTAACTGCAGTGTGCTGCTGAAGTTACCATCACAGTTACGGGCGGTCACGCCAGGTGTCTGTAGGTGCCGTCAGTCCTTCTGCAGCCAGGGCCGATGGTGGTGTCCCCGTCACCAGGCAGAGCTGAGCCTGGCTCTGTCACCAGCTCACAGGAGCGTTGGCACGGCAGAGTTCCTAGAGGCGGTGAGATGTCGGGAGAGGATGTGCAGTAAATCCCCAGGCTCTGCTCCCATATTGCACTGGGAGGCAGAAAGTGTGTTCTTCCTGCTCTACCTCTTTGAGGCTGGTAATGAAAAGGGAGGATTTTGGAGCAAAAGTAGTATTTATTGAGTGAGATAAAAACCTGCATTTGGGGGTGCTAATAAACAGTTAAGTGAGTTTTTTTATCAGAAACATTTATTTAAAAACATGGATGTTTTATTAAGAACTATATTTTGCAGGTATGTGTGCTGCAAACCTCTTTCTATAAACTTTGATCCTTGTTCTTGAGAAGCACAGGAGATGCTGTTTTTCTTCTGTAAAATGTGAGCAAATGTGTTCTATAGATATTTTTCCAAACTGAAGAATAACCTTGACTACTTTGTTTACATAATTCTTGATTCTATGCCTTCCTTCAAACAAAAAATTAGAAGCAGCATCTGCATGCTGTGAACCAGAGATGAGTGGGAACGAACTATATTTACAGTTTCTAGTAGCACTGGGCAAATAAAGTAAATTATTTGCAAGTAAGTAGCAAGCGACAGGACAAGGGGAAACAGCCTCGAGTTGTGCCAGGGTAGGTTTAGGTTGTATGTTAGGAAGAATTTCTGTACTGAAAGGGCTCTCGGGCACTGGGACGGCTGCCCAGGGCAGGGGTGGAGCCCCCATCCCTGGGGGGATTTAAGAGTGGGACAGATCCAGTGCTCAGGGATGGGGTTCAGTCGAGTACTTGTCAGTGTTGGGTTAATGGATGGACTTGATCTTGAAGGTCTTTTCTAGTCTGGGCGATTCTGCGGAAGGAAGAAAAGGCGCATTTGCCGGGAGCGGCGGGGTCTGTGTGGCTCGAGGGGGAGCGGAGCAGC
>NW_009729474.1:9239-12876 GCF_000703405.1 Apaloderma vittatum | reverse complement strand
CTCCTCCCAGTTTTGTTTCATCAGCAAACTTTCTGACAGAGCTCTCTAATCCCTCGTCCAGGTCATTGATGAATATATTGAAAAGCACTGGCCCCAGCACTGACCCCTGAGGGACTCCACTAGACACAGGCCTCCAACCAGACTCTGCCCCATTGACTACAACTCTCTGACTTCTTCCCTTCAACCAATTAGTGACCCACCTCACTACTCAGTCATCCAGATCACACTTCCTCAGTTTACCTATGAGGATGCTGTGGGAGACGGTTTCAAATTCCTTACTGATATCCAGATAGACCACATCCACTGCATGGCCACCATCCATCCACCTGGTTATGTCTTCACAAAAAGCTATCAGGTTGGTCAAACACGACTTCCCCTTGGCAACGCCATGCTTATATGCTTGATATGCCCAGAGACAGCACCAAGGCTAAGTTGTTCCATCACCTTTCCAGGGATGGAGGTGAAGCTGACCGGTCTGTAGTTACCCAGGTCATCCTTCCTGCCCTTCTTGAAGACTGGAGTGACATTCGCTTTCCTCCAGTCATCAGGCACCTCACCTGCTGTCCACGACTTACCAAAGATTATGGAGAGTGGCCTAGCAATGACTCCCGCCAGATCCCTCAGCACCCACGGGTGCAACCCATCAGGGCCTATGGCCAAGGCCAAGGCCGTGTAAGTGCTGGCACTATGTGGTAAGAGTGTTCAAGTAAGCACACAGGAGAAGCACAAGAAGGCTATGAGGCAGAATAGTCACTCTGATGGCCAAAGCAACAGGCATTTTTGACTCATCTGAACATCTCAGTGCATGTTATATGAGTAAAGTATTTCCCTCCCTGACCCAAAATCCATTTTAAAAGTTGTTTCTGCTACAGGACCTACAGCAGCACCTCTATGTGAGTAGTCACTCCACCATCAGTGCTCCCAGGTGCTTCTCCCCTCTCACAGCTTTGCTCTCAAGGAAGTAGTGTTTTTCCCTTGTCCAGTGAATGGGATAGGGGGGAGCTGGATACCTCCAGACAGGCATAGACATGGGCAGCCAGTCCATGTGATGTGAGACTGGCACAGCCTTGCCAGCAGAGGTGTTCTGATCCTTGACACTCGTCCTTGTAAAGAACAGCGAGGGAAGAAGAGTCCTTAAAACAAATATCACTCACCTACATAGGACCACAATTTTTACCTGGAATGATTATTTTGCCTCACCTTGCCAACCTGTATCTTGTAAGACAGAGCTGTCCTCCCATCCCTTTTTACACAGCACATAGACACTGAGGTCGTGAACTTGTCTGGGTGTTTGGGTCACTCCTATGGTATGAATGACTGACTGCAATTAACAGGGAATGAAGCTGAGAGGACCCCTGTGATGCAGGAATCCAGAGTCAGCAGGTTTGGCAGAACTCTATGAAGTTTCAGCCTTGACATCCATGCCTGTGTTTTACAAAGCAGCAGTCTGTGGCTGGCTCAGTGGCAGAGTTCAGACAACAATTAAAAATAAAAAAATAACATATGCTAATTAGAGGAAGGAAAAAAAACAGGACCACAATTGTTCTAAAGCAGTAATGTAGAAAACTGATACAGAAAACTAAATACATCAAGGACACAATTCTGGCTGGAAAAGCTAAAAACGGTAAAGGATTTTGAAAAAATCTGGGATAGGAGAAACTCTGGCAATCACAGAATCATAGAATCATAGAAACATCAAGGTTAAAAGGACTTTAAGATCATCAAATCAGATGCAGACTTAACATTTTTATTGATATAGAGAAGACATGGGGTCTTGTGTCGGTTTCTGTGGAATAAGAAATGCACATTCATCTGGGCAAACTCTCCTACAGCTTTGTTTGCAGCACCACACAAAACACAAGGGGGGAAAGGAAGACAATATAGAAATCATTTGCCTGGACACATCTGTGCTGAGAGAGGATGTGGCAGGTTCAGAATATAAGGCAGGAGGACCAACAAAGGCGGAAGAGGATAGTTTTCATTGAACTGTGACTCCCAAGTCCATGAGACCCTCAGTATCACGCTGAATAGAGGACAATGAAATGGGATTTCCAAAAGGTCCAAATCCTTACAGAGATCTTTATTTTTGCATCTGATTTCTTTATACTGATGGTGTCTAATGGCCATTAATGGCATCTAATGCCTGTTAGTTGCAGTGAACTTCCCTTGCACAAGTAGGAATTTAATGTCTAACTACACTTGGGGACCTGACCTGCCAAAATGACCCTGTGAGACCCTGTCAGGGTCCCTGGAGCCTCCGCAGTGGAAGGGCTGCTGTGGGGAATCACTGCGTGGGATGGGAACAGAGCATCCTGTCCCTGCGGTGGAGGGGAATTGCTGCACACAGGATATGCTGGCACAGGTTGTTGACATCAGGGATCAAAGTTAATTACTCATGTCTTCATTTTCATTCTCTGGCTTTCCCACTAATGTTCTCTCCATATTTCTGTGGTTTTGTGTGTGCGGCTGCCTGCAGTCCAGAAGGTCTATTATCTTCCTGTCCTGACATCTTGATAGGCAGTAGAAGGAGTGGGATAGAGCACTCAGAGGTAATTAGCATTCAAATAGGTCAGGAGCTCACTTGGGGGCTGTGCATGGCTGGGTTTTCCCAACTTCTTGTTAAAAATAAATGTTAATACGGAGAGGGCAGTCACAAGCTGAGAAACTGCAAACACAAGACGAAACCTCGGTGGTGCTTCAGCAGAAGTAGGTGGGGGCAAGGAGGAGTTCACCTTGAGTGTTTGCTCACTTGCAGTAACGGGAGGTCATTAAACGCTGCCCAGAAAATACAGAGCTTGCTGCAGAGAGCTCACTGTTTGCTTCCTGCATCTCTTCTCTCCTGTCCAGGGTGATCTCATGTTCTGAGAAGTTTCATTCTATTGGTGGATGTAACGTGTTGAGCACTTCTCTCCTGTCCTACAGTGAGCTTGCTGGTCCCTTATGTTCAGTGTATGCTAATACGTATATAGACTACCATGGTTATGTGTGCATTTGTAGAACGTTCAGTTAGTACCTGCTTAAATTTGTGGGTATGTGTGCTTGTTAGGAGTTTCATAATTTCTCTTGGAGTTTCCTTATGTGTAAAATGGAGATAATAATACGTAATTACTTACCTTGCAGGGCTGTTGTAAGGACAAATTAACCAATGCTTATGTGGGTGTTTGCAGATGAAAAGCGTGATATTAAGACTAAATATAATGATTGAATGTTACAGAAGAGAGTTTGTATTTGTTATGGCGATTGAACGTGAGACGAGAGCACTTTATGGGTGTTTATTTCTTGTACAGTACCAATTTTTGTGGAAAGTGGGAAACTGGGGGAACTGAGTTTGGGGTAAGTGTCAAAGAAATGGTTAATCTTTAACTTTAGATAGCCTACTGACTTTATTTTCTCAACTAAAGCTGATGCTGAACAAGGGACAACAGAATAGAGGAATGAAAACAGGGCCAAGATCATGATTTCTAAGAACAAAACCATAAAAACTAATTGGGAAAATAAAAGCTAGGGGAAACGAGGACAGAGGAGAGAAAAGAAACCTCAGGGGTCTGCTGTGTTACATTATCTCAGCACATGAAATTATGAGAAAGTAAACACCAATTTAAAAGAGGCATCAGAAACAATTGATGGAAAGCATGTG
>NW_009729474.1:0-9229 GCF_000703405.1 Apaloderma vittatum | reverse complement strand
AAATGAGTGGAATAGGAAGGGAGCAAGAGATGTGTTTAATTTTTTGTTTGTTTGTTTTTGTTTCATTAAGTGTAATGGCATCATTCTTTTATTTCCTATGCGTCATTGAGAGGCACTTCTTTGCAAATCTTAAAGATGGTGTCAAGCATTTCAGGCACTTTTTCCATGTCTTCTATGGGCAGGCTGGTGAGAGTTAAGGTGTGGATGCATTTGTCAGCCTGAGACGGGCCCTGTCTGGCTTCATTTGGCTTTCATGCTGTCTCTGGAGAATTAATGGAGTAAATTCATAGAATCATAGAATCACAGAATGGCCTAGGTTGGAAGGGACCTTAGAGACCATCTAACCAAACTCCTCTGCCATGGGCAGGGACACCTCTCAACCAGACCAGGTTACTCAAGGCCTCATCCAACCTGGTCTGGGACTCCCCGAGGGTTCCATCGTCTCCACCAAAGCTGCACCAGGAGTTAACCAGACCCATTCTCCCTGCTAAATGCAGCTGTTGCCCTGTGAAACTCTGATCCAAAGTATATTTCAGGTTAAACCTGAAATGTTTTGTGATTAAACACAATAATTAAGCTTTGATTTTATTTTTTTATGATCTCCCAGTGAGTACGGTATGTTGGTGTGCAAGCTGCCCAGAGGTCGAGGGGGACCATGAGAAGGAGTAAGGGGTAAATAGCAACGACACTGCAGAGTTCGGGAAGGAGACTGCCTTTCCTTGCAAAGTGTTCTGGGTTGGAATGAAAATCATGGGCAAACATCCCTGCAGGGTCCTACAGTCTGTTTTTGCTCCCTTTTGTTTGTCCTCTCCCATCCCCACCCTCCCATCC
Source organism: Apaloderma vittatum (assembly GCF_000703405.1). Classification (NCBI taxonomy): domain Eukaryota; kingdom Metazoa; phylum Chordata; class Aves; order Trogoniformes; family Trogonidae; genus Apaloderma; species Apaloderma vittatum. The sequence continues at coordinate 8,398 of NW_009729474.1, read as the reverse complement.
TCAACATGTCTCAAAACCCAGGATGGCTCCCGTTCTTCACCTGGTCTTTGTTTCACATCTCTTCCTTGCACCCCAAAACTTATTTTGGGCTGACTCACTCTCACCTAAACTCGTTGACCTAAATTAATCTTTTGTGTAATTCAACTGACTAAAATTGACGTAAATGGAGTTACATCAGAGCTGAAATTAACCCAGTCTGACTAAAATAGCACCTGCCTTTTCTACCGAACCATTGCCTGTCTCTTCCCCACCTCCACCCACATATCATAATTTTAACATTTCTTTCTCTTCATTGCTCTTTCTCTTATCCCACTGCCATGAGCAAGCTGTGTTCTCAGTGGCTGGTGTTGCCCTCTCCTCTCTAGCACCCTGTTGTCCTTCATCTTCACAGCACAGGCTGTCAATCCCTGTTAACAGATAAGCCTTGCCTGTGTCCAAATCTGCAACAGCTTTTTGTCTTCCATTGGCTTTTGCTGTCCTTCGTGACAGAGATGCACAAGATGAGTTCAAAGCCTGGTTGCAGTGGGCACTTCACATGCCTGTAGAAATAATAGTCTTACTCCAAAGAATTTGCAAGCAAGAGTGTCAAGACATAGAAAGATGAGGGTAGAGGTTAGATAGAGGTGAAGGGATTTGCCAGAGGTAGCACAGCAGGAAAATGGCAGAGCCATGAAAGGGAGCCTCGAAGCTCCTCTTCCTTTTCCATGACTAACGTTATGCCGGCACAGCAATTCTCGTCATCTCTTACAACCCCTGTCTTTGGGCCCACACCCTCATGTAGTGGTTAAAGACTTTACTTTCCTGAGCAGCACCACTGGCTTTCTGACTTCTTTCAGCTTGCTCACGTTGGCTAAGCTTCTTCTCCTCCCCTGGCAAAAAAAAAAAAAAGGACGTTTGCAGCACGATCCTCTCCAATTGAGCTGTGCTTTATGTTTGGCAGCGTGCTCCACCATTCACATCTGAGTATCACTTTGGGGCAAGGATTTATTCCATAATTACTCTAACTTATTTATTATCATGGCATATATATCTGCAGCATTATGCAAACTGAAATGGCTTCTAGTTCTAAAGGTGACCATGGGTGTACCTTGTGTTTACCTTCTAAATGCAGATGAGCTCAGAACAAAAGGGACTGGCAGGCCACTGAGTAGATGAATGCAGGGAATCACCCTGATCTAACTAATTTGCCATTTATGTTCATAAAAGTAGGTTACTTAGTGCTGCAGACAAGCCACCCAATCCAAACTCGCCCTCTTACAGCTGACTGAATTAATTCCCACAGCAGTACACAGCAGCGTGTCCTGAATGCCCAGAGCAGGAGTCTATCCATTTTTCATCCAAAAAGCCAAGCTGACCCAGAATCCCATGCTGGGATTCACATATAATGCTTCTTGTTCTCCTGTAAGTACCATAACTGACCAAGGTTCTGCAGCGTTGAGTGACAGCCAGAGCTTCCTGGAGGGGAAGGACAGAGGTTGTGATGTCACCTTGCTATGGTGGATTTGGCACCAAGCTCTCTTCCTGTGTAGTCACTGACCTTCAGATGAAGCCTAGCTGGAAAGCCACCATGCTACCTGGTGAACCAAGACCACCAGTACACCCCTCACATCGCTTGTCATGGTGTTACCCCAAGCATTGGCACGAGTCTTATTCGAGCTATAGTTTGCTATCCACATTGCTCTCCACTGTTGAAAGAGGATCACAAGGCAATTACCTTCCACAGGAGGATGAAATGACCCCGCTACATCCTACATACAACTTTCAGGAAGAATAGAGGGATAAATTAAATGTTTGTGAGAAATGCAAAACATTCAGCCATTGGTTGCAATCCTTCCCTAGATCATCTGCCATCTAATTGCATTTCCTGCCTTACTGTGGCTTAGATCAATTGTCAGCAAGAGCAAAAAAGGAAAAAATAAAATCCAAACATCACTTCCTCTATTCATTATCAGCCTCAACAAAGTGAAGTAGAGCCATGAAGACTGGACTTTCTCTCATCCTGCTTGTCAGAGCAGAGATACTCTGGTAGGGATGGGGAACTGCCACAGGCTGCACACTTTCCCAGGGAATGCAGCTGCTTCTCTGACAGAAAAAAATAAATACAGGAGGGTTAGGGAGAAGGTGTGTGGGGGTCTGGCATGAAGAAACATGTTACCGAGCCAGTCTTGCTGGAAGAGTAAAAGGAAAAATGCCTGTAGTCACTCTCAAGGGGAGTTTTAAAAGATCCCACAAAGGGATGGCAGGGCAAATAAAAAGGAGCAGGTGAGGAGGGTAGGCTAAACACAGTGAGAGATCTGTGGATTCTCCATTGTCAGAAGAGGGGAAAAAGGAACATGAGTAAACTCAGAGCTGTGGTTTATTTCTGCTGCGGCTCATCCTCTCCCTCTATTCCTCCTAATTGTTTTGCATGAGGGTGCAGCATGGTAGCCTGCCACAGCCTCAAAATAAAGAGTAGTGGGGGAAAATCTGTCTGAAAAAATACCCCTCTGGAGAAAGGAATTTTTAAAATATGATTACCAAAGTGTTCAGACATTAACAGAGAAGAATGGTTTATGAATCTGGATTAGCTCAGAATCCATTTGATTATTTTTAAACCTCTAAGACTGAAAGCTATAAACCTTCCTATGAGAAATGCCACTTATTTTAAAATGAGCAGTGAAATCTTGATTAATTGAGTTGCAGAAGAAATGGATCTAAAAACAGGCACTGGAGGAACATAAGTGCATTATGCATTTGGGTTTTGCTTTTGGAAAAATTTAAACCCAGATCTTCCTGCCAATGCTGATCTGAAATACGGAATTCTAAATCTGAGTTCCAGTGTCAATAGACCCAGAGTAGGACAACCTGAGTCACTGTCCCTGCCACACTGCCTCAGGACCAAGACCATTGCTGGTTGGCTTAGGAACTATTCCCTACTCAAGTCCAAGGTCAGTGCCTCCTGTATGAAAACTTAGGCACTATGCTAGTTTCTTCTTGTGTGGCTTTGGGGTGGCTGGGAGTGCACTCCTACTTGGAACGACGTTACAGCCTGGGATAAATGCTGCCGTGCAGTGTCTCAATCACCCTGAAGGGTGATTTGTCCACAGAAACAGCAACTAGAACAGAGGCAGGGAATGTTGCCTGTTACTTTTTTTATGGCCTTTGTTCTGGATTTACAAGGCAAAAAACCACCAAACTGAGCAGATTTCAAGCGTAACTTCCTGTAAAGTTTTGCTTTCACACCTACAACACCGTCTCTTTGGAAACAGCCTTTCAGGAAGGAGGTCTGGTCGGCTCCTTTTATTTGTTTTTTCTGACTCACGGGAGTTGCTTGTACCCACTCTATCTGCCTTCCCTCTGGCACTGCCGGGCAGAAATACCAGTGAGTGAAAGGTAGGAACCCTCTGGAGCTAGTGGTGCTTTTGATAAGGTCATGAACAGCTGGCTTCTTATTTACATTGCCTCACTGGATATTCTGAAACTAAATCTGCATGAGAGGCCGATGTATACTGATCAGGCAAGGGCATCTTCCAAACACACTATGCACATTTCTACCACATCTTAAAATTTAGCTGCATCTTTCCTAATATTCATGAATCGCAAATAAACTTGTTCCATCTCCAGGTCTAAGCCCACACTTCAGTCTTCTCTATCTCTCCTCGGAGGGTTCCCTGTTTCTTTCCTGTACAGCTCCCTTCACATAGTTCTTCACTTACTGTGGGGGCCAAACTGCTTCCTACTTGTTTATTTTTGTAGTTTTAGGGCAAATTTCACACTTCTCCCCTCCCCCCCCATATTCAAGCCTCACAGTTCTATTATTTCCACCTCCTTACAAAAAACAGGGCTTTCTATTTTGCTGTGGCTTTTTTTAGCCATCTTTCAGGATGGCTAGAAATTTGTGTACACCAGAGCCTCATCCCTGCTTTCTATTGCTCTCCTTTCCTCCACTGATTATGCTGTTTTTTTCAAATTAATTCATTCACCCCTGGACACATCACGTCTCCCTCTCATCCCCTCCACTGACTCGCTCTTACCCACCACACAGCACTGCGACATCTTGTCATCAGCACATAATTCCATCTCCCACCTCATCTTGCCACACTAGCTGGTGCCCTGCTCCACCATATCAAGACCATCCCATTAATTGCTCCCTGCCAGTCTGCTCCTCATCCCTCCCGCCTCTGTGTGGGACACCCACCCCAGCCTTTCCTCTGTGTTCCACTCCTCTTCCCATCAGCTCTCACTTAAGCATCATCTTCTCCAAAAGAGTTGGCAGCAACGCACACTGAGAGGTGGCCAGTACATGGGTAAGCACATGATGCTGTAGACTTGTTGTTGCCTTAACTTACCAGTGCCCCCTTTCCTGGTGTTCCTTTGTCAATAAAGCACACCACGATTCGAGAGCAACATAATTATAGTTGTAATTAAGCATCCTATTCAGAGGCCACAATGCTCTTTTCTTCAACAAGAGCTTCCATTCAGGGTTTGGCTCATGTGCAAAAGCACTCTACAGCTGCCTTTTTTTTTTTGTTTTCCCTTGCAGGAGAAACCAAAGTCAATGTATGTGATGCTGGTTTGGGGTTTTATTTTTTTAAGCTCTTCCCTGTAGCAGTCCTGTGAATTAGAGTAGTGTTTTCCTCATTTACAAATAGGGAACTGAGGCACAGCAGATGACTTGGCCAAGGCCTCATGGGGTAGCTCAGCTGAATTCTGAATTGCAACCAGTTTTGAGCCCTTGCCTATATGGGAGTTGAAAGATTAAGCAAGGCACCTGGGTCAGCACTATTTCTTAGAGGAAACTGCCTCAAACTGTTGCCCTGTGAATGGGAGCAGACGGGGAAAACAGCTAAAGGCCCTTCTGTGCATGCTCAGTCAGCAAATACCTCTCTGCAAGAAATGAGCCCATGAATAGAGTTGTTCCTTTCTGTTCTTTTCAGATGACTCCCTTACCTATTTATTCTTGCATGAAAACAACAGCTGAAAAGCTGAGTGGGAGGCCAGAAGCACTTGACTCAGATGCGGCAATTCTCCAATTCAGCAGCTAGGTTTTCTCCCTTAGGCAGTGTAATATGACAGAAAGGAAGCATCTGAAAGCATTTCTTCATCCTCCGGATTGCAGTCTGTCACTGCTGCTGCAGAAATGACACACCTACCTTCCATCGCCTGCAGCTCTTTGTGTTGCTGGAGGGAGAACGGTGAAGGCAAACGCTTCTTCCTCTCCACCCTGAAATCACCTTGTTTCAGGCTTTTTAGCTCTGCCAATACTTGGACGTGACTAATGCACTCATTCCTGTGCTGGGTTGACAGTAAATGAAATTTCGGTCTCGGGACAAGCAGAGCACGGCTCGCTGCGCACGTAATAGTCTTCCCACAAACTCCTGAATTCCTGTCCCAAGAAGAGAGTCAAGAAGATGCAATCTCCACCATGCCTTTATGAGTCTTGCTGTGGTGCCAGGCGGCACAGGGAAGGAGTGTAGCGTTTAATAACAACCATGGCACCAGCACCTATTTATTTACCCTTCAATTTCAAGATGGCAAAGCCCCATCACCTTAGGCTAACCTGCAGCTGGGACACTGAGAAGTAGAAAACAGTCTTTTGTATCCTCCATCCCTTAATCAATCCGGTTTACTTGGCAAAACTCATTTTTAATCAGTTGCTCCTTCTTATGGAGAAAAAAAAACCACAAAACCCAAAAAACAACACACCAACCCAAACCTACAAAAGGTAGTATGGGTGATCACAAATATTTTGGTAAATCCTGTTGTTTTCTTTTGCAGAATACTGCTCCTCAAAATAAGGCTTCTACTTTACAGCTCTCAATCACTTTATTGCAAAATTATACTTTCTTTTTTAATGTCTGCTCCTGGTTTTACTCCTATTTTGCATGTAGGTACTGACTGGTCTTGGGGGAAATAATATGCATGTGAGGAGGAAGGCATCAGGATTTTATTCCTGAAGAGCTGAGCACCCAAAGGTTTATAACAAGAGATTGTAGCAGCTTATGTCACAAGAAAAACACTGCTGGGAAATTTATCAAAGAACTTATCATGTGGTGGTCTATTTAGGGACTGAAATTACACAGGAAGGACTGGCAAGAGAGATGTATGTTCAGGACAAGCACAGTTACAATTAATGCTAAATATAAGGTGTCATATCTTTATCTAATGCACAACCTGCATCGCCTCGCAAAGGAAAGTGGAGCAATTAGGCCCAAGTAACCAGAATATACGTGGGAGGTGTTTGAAGGCAGATTTAAAACACTGTAATGGGATTGGGGGAGGGTTACAATAAGAAGTAATATTTCCTGATAGGTTGGTTTACATCCTTTGGAAAAGGTTTTGGAACTAGACCAGAAAAGTAAGCAAGACCTTAACTGGGACTTGGCTGGGACGACACCCAAGCAAAGGTGAAAAGCAAAGAGACCCAACCCTGCCTACACACACGCAGCCCCTCTAGCGAGTAATCCCCAGGAACTAAATAAATCAAAGGACTGATAGCGTAGTTCTGTGCGGATTTGCAGCTGCCTCAGCTCAATTCAAAAACAGGCTTCTCCTTTCTTCTTTCTCAGGAGCCAGTGCTGAGGGCACAGAGGAAAACCCGAGCTGAAACAATAATATGATGCTCTTCGAGAGTGGAAACTGGAATTCACTCCTCGATTCATGAGGGCCAGGACCAGGCACAAGCATTTCCCCCCACCCTGCTGCCTTCCACGTTTCTTCTTCTCTACTTTTGAGGGGTTGGGTTACCTCTATGACAGAGAGAGGAGTTTGTTTGCACAGCCCTTTTAACTTGTCATTTGAGGCCAGGCCGACAGCCAGAGGGTCAGGGTACATCAAAAGAGATTGAATCATCAGACCTTATAAAAACTCCATATAGGAAGTATGCTTGGTTGGAATGTATTGCTGTGAGAACAGGGAGGGGGAAGGGGACACATGCATGCACTGGAAAAGGGTCTCTCTTGGCTTTTGCACAGCTCCTTGCCCCTATTTATCATATCAACACACAGACAACACTTTGTCTCTCAGAGTGAGAGATTGGGGCTAAACATTTCATCACAACTAACTGAAAAATCTCTGCTGCTGTTACTTAGATGTGGGCAATGGTTGCTTGTTTTTTAAATAGAAAACTAAACATATATTTGTGAACCTACCAATGCTTTCATGTGGGAGACTTAGCTGAACACAAAGGATTACACTGTGCAGCTACCAATGAATAGAGCACCTAGGATTAAAGAGATTTTATTTAGCCACACATGAAACAGCAGAGCTGATGGCAGCCTCTGGTACAGAAAAAAATCAAAACAAGACATAGTTTAGTGAGCACTGGAACTAAAAAACCTGCATCTCCTGTGGCTGATTAACTAAGATGATATAAACTTCACTTGAAGCTTTTCATACAGATCAAGCACTTACTATTGTTTTCACTTTTATGAAATATCTGAAATCTAATAAGGTATGAATCCACATTGTAACTTTCTCTGTCAGTGACTGTGATAGGGTCTCTTTTTGCTATCAGACCATTTATTTTCACAAAATCTGTAGGGACATAATTACGCTTTTGCCAAACTTCAGAAACAGCCAGTGGGTTCAAAGATTATTAGAGATGGACAGACAGACATATGCAGACACCATGACTGCATAAGCCTCACTTTCACTGAAAATCAGGCTAAAAAAAACTATAGCAAAATTAATTTTTAAAGGGGACTTGATAGGCAGAGGAGTAGACCTCCGCAAAGCGCAATTTTAAATTTTAAGTTAATTTCATGCTAGGAAAAGCTATTGATAACAGTCTGGAATACTAAAACTCTCCCTCCTACTTAAAGGGGAGGACCAGCACAGGATGAGATCCCATGCCCCACCCCATCCCTGGATTTTTAAGGTAACTCAAACTGAGCGCAGACGATTGCTTATATAGTGGGGACAAAAAGCAGCTCTGGCAGCCCTGTCCCTACAGTTTTTTGTTCATGTGAGCATTTAGGGCTAATCACATATGTAAAGCAGAGTGAACGCCTCTGTGTGTTTGTATTTCACCACTGCCTTGCCTTTATCCCTGTTTCCTTGCTCATCCCTGCCAGCTCTGTTCCTGGGCTGCAAGGGGGAAGTGAGGCTTTTTATCCTTTGTGTACACACGGCAAACTGCAGTGGGGCCTGAATCTCAATTACGGCCCCTAGCAACTATTGCGTACCACGCAGAAATCATAATTTAACACTGCAGCCCCTGGTCTCTCAGCTGGGGCATGCGTATGTCGAGCTGGTGGTATTTATTCGTGCTTCCAGCCAGGGACGGGCTGGTTTATTCCCAGCTCCGACACCACCTTTCTGAGCGGCCACTACCGGCAAATCGCTCCGTCACCTTCCCGTCTGTAAAGGGGTACCCACCTCCTGCTTCTCGGGAGTCACTGATCTGCTGCGTGTAAGT
>NW_009729473.1:370-11321 GCF_000703405.1 Apaloderma vittatum | reverse complement strand
AGAGAGGTCGGCAGAATTGTGGGAGAGGGCGGAAGGGGGCTTGCTGCCTGCCCATCGCTGTAACCTCTATTCACATTCGCACAGATGTGGGGAATAATGCCTCTGTCCTTTGAGATGACAGCTCAGAGGTGTGGAGCTGGAGTGAGCTTTGAGATGATGAGTGAAAGCCCAGATACTTTTCGAAGGCTAAGAGGAGTGGCAGGAGAGCAAAGAAAACCAGGGTGTCTAAGCCTACAATTGCCAGCTACAAATTTACTTTGTCTTAGTGCAGGGTTCCATGCATGTGTCCAGTCTTGCCTCCCAAACCAAGCCACACACAGGCTTCCAAACCTGCATCTAGCCAGCAGTGTGATTTGTTTTGCTTTTTGGGCAGTGAGGGGGGAGAAAAAACACTACTGTGACTTGCTTCAGCCTCTCCCACCACCATCCTCAGCAGTCGAAATGACTCGTGCAGATCCAGGGGCAGCGCACTGAGTTGTTATGCTGCTACATCGGAAATGTGGTCCTGGTTAAAGCATGGCCAGTAAAAGTGTAAATCCAGTCTGTGCTTTCAGGGATCTCAATCAAGCTGTGAGGGTGCTAAGCACCTGGAGTCATGTAGGCTCTGTTGCACAAGCTGTAACACCAGGAGGTCCTTTTATTGTATGTATTTTAATCTCTATAGATGCAGGGAATGCTCTACTTAACAGAATGATTGGTGTGTCTGCAGGGCTCCCACCATACAGGCACAGACCGATAGGTATAAAACTGCACTTGGACCGTTACCTTAAAATACCTGTAACATGCAAAACAAACTAGATTAGTAAAAGCTTGATTTTGGTTGCTAAAAAACAACTGCAACTCCTCTCATCTGAATTATCTTAACTAGGAGTCACCTCTCTTTACCCCTCAGACAAGGGAGCTTTTGGGGGGCAATAGTCCTCTCCTTATGATCTGCTAGTAAGGGCCTTGCTTCTATGTTATGTGTCCTGTAGTATTTTATCAGCCTTGTGCTGTACTCCAGAGCAGAAGCCTTTAGTATGCGACTCTCATTTAGCGGGTGAGTGGGGGGACGATCGCAAGTTGTTCTGCAAGGTGGATGCCATTCGCAGCCTTGCCATTGTCCTGGGTCATTACCACTAAGCTGGTGATAAGCTGCTATTAATTACAGATTGTCAGCACATGCAAATTGGAACAAGAGTTTACCAAAAGCAGCGCCTCAATCCTGCTGAGGGAGCTGGCATTGAGAGTCTTGTGGGCTGGTGACAAACTGTTCTTGGAGAATCTGCCCTCTGAAGTGATTCGAATTAGTTTGAGAGCATCTTTCTGGGGGTTGATGTAAGTAGCTCTTCACAATCAGGTTGCTTATTCCAGTGAAGCTTTGGCGGCAGTTCTCTGTATCACCTGGAAGTTTGGTGACGCACACAGTGACTCTCAAGGTGTCGGGTTAGATATTTATTACACTGTGTGGTGAGAGCGCAGGTGTGGACTGCTTCCTTCTCCTCATCCACCTCTACTCCCCCTGCTTCAGACCCACAGCACTCGCTGGTGCAGCATGCTTGGCCTCATGCAGCTTTCTGACTGTGTTGGTGCCCCGGTCAAATTGAGGCTGAATTGCTGCCAGGAATACATAGCTGGAGACCCGATCCAGCTGCTTGGCTCAGACTCTAAACTGTATGAAGCATACACTCCAAGCAGGGCAGTCTCTTAGTAAACCTGCTAATGGAAAGTCTTTTCATTTATTATTATCTGCATGGGAAAGTGTTGCTTATTCCAGCACTGCAGTTCTTTAGGCATCGGGAGAGCCTCTGCCTTGATGCTTTAATGTAAAAATGGGTTTCCTTCAGTTAGTCTCAAAACAATTCCCAGCTGACCATATTGTAAACCAAAATAAGGTCGATGAAGTGAGGAGCCCATAAAGAGTGCTTGTCCCAATTAAAGGAAATCTGTTCCAGAGTGATTATCTGGCTTAACCATAACGCTGCTCCTCTTGCACTGACCCAACTTCCTTAATTATTCTCAATGATAATTGGCAGATTCAGTGGCTAAGGTGGCAGCTGTATTTTCTGCAAGTGAACAACGTTCATGCTGTCTGGGAGTTTCCTCCAGGTTAAAATGAGAGGGGGGAAAGATGCTGAGCAGTTTCTGCCTGTGGTGTTGCTATTTCTTTTGGGCAAGGTCTGGAGTTTCAAGGGCTCTTAAGGGGGCAAACATAGGTATAATGAAAATAATAACACCTGAAGAGTGGCTTCTGCAGATTCGTGAAGAACATGCTCTTCCCCAGAATATTTCTCTTTTTCAGGAATCTCAGGCCCTTCCCTGGTGTGTTTTAGAGAATCAGATTAGGATTTGATCCTCATTACACAGAAACTGCCAGCACTGGACAGTCACTTGGATGGATTTGCTCTTGTAAAATGAAAACAATAATGGGCTGCAAACATATGTTAGGGCAGTTCCTTCTCTACCAGAACAGGGTGATGCCTTTGCGCTTGACCACCCCATTCCTTTGTTCCAGTTAATTCTGCACACCTGCTCAGAGCACACCATGTCCTACTCTCCGGAGCCCATTTGCTTGCTCCTTTCCCTGCATTGCGTTTGTTAAATGAGATCCGTCTTGTTAATTTGCTTCTCACATCTCTCTTGCAGGGAGCAGAGAGACGGCTTTCACCTACGCTGTCAGTGCTGCCGGGGTGGTGAATGCCATCAGCCGGGCTTGCCGTGAAGGAGAGCTCTCCAGCTGTGGCTGCAGCCGGACAGCCCGGCCCAAGGACTTGCCTCGAGACTGGCTCTGGGGTGGCTGCGGGGATAACGTGGAGTATGGATATCGTTTTGCCAAGGAGTTTGTGGATGCCAAGGAGCGGGAGAAGAACTACGTGAGAGGTTCAGAGGAGCAGGCTCGCATGCTGATGAACTTGCAGAACAATGAGGCTGGTCGCAGGGTAAGACAAATGCTGACCTTTTCCTCCTTCTCAGAGACAGATTCAGAAAGCTTGAGATAGCTCGATACCTAATTACTTGAAGGTTTGATGAGATATAGTCTAGTGATGCTCCAGTAACAATGTATGGTCACATTTTCTGCATTATTTTTTAATAGCAGAGACATTATTGACAACATTACATCTCAGTTTTAATGGACGCTTCCATTGCCGGCTAAAGACAGTGAGTCCGTTGCCAGTTAAAGACAGTGAGTTTTTATGTTTGCTGAGACTGTTTGGCACACATCTGCAGACATGTAAGTCCTTTCCAAATAAACTAGGTGCTGTCATGCCCACTTTCAAGGTTTATGTCTCAGAAACTGGATTCCCAGAACTGCCCAAGTGACAGGCTGGTGGTGGAAAGAAGAATCTGTTGGCACATGAAGTTTTCTTCTACTGCCATCATTCAGATTTTTGGAAATATAAGACCAGAACTAAGTCTTTAATCAGGTTATCTGGCTACCTCTGAAACTTACAGCTTGTTCAGTTACCTCGGTATTGAGCAAAACTGTTTGCATCTAGGTGTTGTTTTCTGAGAAGATTCTTTGGTTTGATCTGGAGACCCCTAGGGATGGAGAATCCATCAATTCCCTTTGTAGTGTGCTAACATCATTAATCACCCTGTTTCAACACTGTACCTCATTACCATTTGAATTTATCTGGCATCAGCTTCCAATCAGTTCCTTTTCTGTCTTTTACAGCTAGAACCAAAAGCCTCTTAGTAATCAGAATTTCCTCTGCATAGAAGTATTTTTCTACTGTTATTTATTCACCACTCTTCTTTGACAAACTAGATTGGGCACTGAAGACTCTTGCTTTCATAGGTTCTCATCAGCCATCAAATCATTTTCAGGTCACTTTAGCATACCCTTTCTAGTTTTCTCATCTCCTTAAGGAAACTGGATACCAAAATGACATGCTGCACTCTGGTATTGATCTCACTGGTGCTGTAAATGTAGGCAAAGTTGTCCCCTTTGTATGCGCTCAGTGCATGCACATTTGCTTTTTACACAATTCCTCTGTCTGTGATTAATAGCCTGGAAGATGTAGCATCATTCATATGCAATACAACTGTGTAATCCTGCCTCTTTCTGAATATAGAATAGGAATACTTTCTAGAGTGTTCATGCCTTTTCCACATGGTGTTTAAAATTTTTATCGTTCTTCCCTAGTAGTTAGCTTTTCTAAGGTTAATTTTATTTTGAATGCATATTAAAAAATTGCATTAAGTCTACTTAGGCTTGCTCTTTTCACATTCTTAACTAATATTCTTAGTTTCCTTACCAGTTTTCTGCTCTTTCTTACGTCTAATCATAACTGAGTTATCTTTCCCTTTCCTATATTTGTCTGTCTTTTCTGCATATGATTTCAGCTTCATTTTTCCACCACAGAAGGTTTGCTGTATTTTTTTGATTGTGAAATCCATTTATCAGGTTGAAGCATTACAGATACTCCATGATTCTTTTGCAAAATCAGATTGGGATAAATTTGCAGTAGGTGGAAAACTGTGGACTTGAAAGCTGTAGAAATCAGTGGGTTTTGGTTTGGGGTTGGAGTTTTTTTGGCTTGGAAGGGCAGAGGGCCTGCATTTGCTTAGAAGTGTGAGGGCATTCCTCCATGGAGTAGTAGCCTCTAAGTGACATTCTTGTCTGCATTACTTGCTTTGAACATCTGACATGTCTAGAGTCATGAACTTGGATTACTACAAATAAATATCCTGCCTAAAATAGTGAATTAATGGTTTTTTTAGACTTTTGAACAGCCAGTCCTACGGCCTCGAGGAATCCAGAGACAGAATATGGCTAATAGTTTGAGGCACCAGTTGAACTGTAGTAACATGTGTATTACAAGATCAAGTCAGAGGATACTCACTCTATGGCATGGATAAACCACTACCCTGTCTTGTTATTCTTGTTACGTGGGCAAGAATCTCACTGAGCTGTGATTTCAGATGATGATACTGTTTTAAGTGGAAGAAACTTTTGTCCTGCTTTAAGGACAGAGCTAAAAACAGTTATGTCCTGCCTTTACTACAGTGCAGAAAGTTGTTCAAATTGTGCTTGGAATGCTACAGTGCCTGTGCTGCTTTGAACTCCTTAGAGAAGCTCTCAAGGTGATTTCTGTGTCTCCAGTTAACACACAGGGCCTGGACAAAAGCTTTCCAAAAGGGCCAGCAAAAGACAATGTTATTTCAAGCTTGGTTTCTGTAGATGCTGTAGAACAGCTGTCCATAGAAAATAACCTTAGCTTAAATGAACACAAGTAATTTTAGATTTAATTAAAAGGAAGCATAAAAAAGTGTTTAATTAAACTTGTGGATTTCAGAGAACAAACTCTGATAAACTAAGGGAGCCAGTTAGTAAACTCAGCGGAAGAACTCAATGTGGAGGAGGTCTGGAACTTTTTCAAGTCAAAGATGCTAAAGCCATTACAATTCTGCATGCCAAGCAAGAGGAAAAAGCTTGTAGGAAGAATATCCAGACCTCACTGAATGAATAACTACCACAGAGAAGCTATTAGGAATAGACCAAGAGCCTACTAAGAATGGAAAAAAAGAACTGATAGCAAATAAATAATGAAAAGCTATGTCTTAGAGGTCAAGAAGTGTAAAGATGAAGTGGGAGAAGTAAAAAATCTCACTGAGTCAGACCTTGCAAAGTGTGGTAAAATAAACAGCAAAAATTTTTTAAACTCTGCAAATTGGAGGAAGTTGGAAGAAAGGAGTCTGCTACTGAGTCTAACGACAGAGTAGCTTTGGCCCCCAGAGTGAGAGCTTTACCTGGGGCTTCAAGCTGGAATGGGCGGAGAAGGGAGAGGTACCCAATGTCTGCTGTACAGTGGAGATGTCTTTTCCTGTCCTCAACACTTCTGCCTAGGGGAATAAGTGCTTGTAGTGTAAATTTTTAAAAATCCTTCTAGGACTGTGCTTTTCGGGGAAGGCAGGCACGGAGCCCTCAGGTCAGGCAAGGTCTATCACAGTGAGCAGCAGCGTATGATGCTGGCACCCTGTGGGAGTGGGGAAGGCACAAGAAGGCAGCTGTCACGTTCAGACAGGTAGAGAAAGGGGAGCTGAGCTGTGAGTACTGAAGTTTGGGGCAGGCTGACCTGAAGCGAGTAGATGGTGCAGGGGGCTGCTGCTGAAGTGGATCAGGTTGACCAATTCAGATGGAAGTCAAGCTGCAGCAAAGGGTTGGAAGAACAGAGGGCTCTGGAGTAAATGAGAGTTGGGCTTTGGGGTGGATTGAGTGAATGAGGATTTGGAGGTGGTGAGGAATGGAGATGCTGAGATCAGGAAAGGAGATGAATATGAAAGGATCTGTATGGAGATAAGACCTAGGGCGGCTCTGAGATGGCATTGCTACAGGTTCCAGGGTTGTCTGGTCACGGTGGTATTTAGTCGGTACAGGGCAGCCTTTCCTCTTGCCTCTTAGAAATATATTAGCATGGAACCAAAGAAAAAAGGCTAGAAGTGGACATTATCACAACCAAGAGTGAAGCAAAACTCAGGTCGTGTAAAGCTCTCAAGTCACATGGAGTGCCCACTTGCTTTTCTGGTACCCTGAAAGAGCTGGCACCAGGTAGCACAGACAATGTGGCCTTGGTAGCATTTACAGCAGGATCTAGGGGAAAAGGTATCTTGGAGGAAGAGGCAAAATGGGAAATAATTTGAGAAGATTTTCTCAAAGGTTGATCACACAGTCATTTAGAACTTCACTGATTTTCTAAAAAGCAAAATAGATCTGATAGGTCTCATTTATCTGAACTTCTGTGAGACATTTAATATATTTCCCACAAAGGAAACACTTGGTTAAATTGAAAGATAAGGAAAACTGCAGCAGCTCTGGGGTGGTCAAGAAACTTCTTCACTGAAAGATGTCAATAAGTTTTGTCAAAGGACATACCTTGATCTTGACAGAGCCTAATTAGCAGAGTTCTTGAAGGACTTGAAGAACTTAGATCAACAAGACCAAAACTTAATATTCTTGTTTCTCAGCCTGAACCCAAGAATTAGGAATGGGCTGATGACGCAAAGGTGGCAGGTATTATCAATACAGAGGAGAATCCAAATTTTGTACAGCAGCTAATGACATCCAACAAAACCACATAAAGACCGTCATTTAAGGTCTTATATAAAAAACATTTTAGTCATTAGGAAACAAGTAGAGAAGAATTGGGGGCAGCAGGCAGCTGCAGATAACTGCAGATGTAGTGTGTCTTGGAAGGTAAATATCCTATAATGTTCTAGGGAAAGTATTTTCAAAAATCCATGAGGGAGTGTGTATATATATAATGACATTATATTGAGCCCTCTTGAGGCCTCCAAATACTGTATGTTCTCATATTCCCAAGCAAAATTACCTCAGCCAAGAAAAGGCTTGTTATGGTTGACCCAAGGGATAGGAATCTTTTCTTAAGAAAGGAGTCTAGGAGAGTTTGCTATGTTTAGCCTAGCAAAGTGAAAGTTGAGAGAGGATATGACTGATGTCTGTGTTAGTGGAAGAAATAATAGGAGAGGAAAAGTACTTTTTAAGCAAAAGGCCAATTTGGCACAATAGCAAATAGGCATAAAGTGAATACATTTAGGCTGGAAATTAGAAAAAGATACTTTATCATTGGAATAGTGATCAGAATAATGGTGGCTGAAAACCTAATTGCTTTTAAAAGGGCACTCTGTACATACAAGGAAAATATTATTTGAAGCAGTGCCTACAATAGCAAGAGATCATACTTAATAACTGAGGAGGTCCCATCTAGGCCTGCATTCCTAAATGTTAAGTTTTCACTTCTGAGATTCTGAGTTTGGAAATAGGAAGGTGCAAGTGTAACTCCATACTCCAAAAGGTGGTGCTGAAAGAAAGGACTACTGGAGATATGGCAGTGAGCGTTGCTAAGTGACCACCAAGTGCCATCCCATCTACAGCCTTGCTCCGCCTTCCCAGCCATCGTTTCAGTTGATGTCTTCTGATTTCTGGGCAGACTTTTGGCCTATCTCCTCACTGAGTTTCCTATGGTTCTTCTCGAACCCTGAGGAGCTCTGGTGGCAGGAGAGATGATTGTCCCTGCTCTCCACGGTTCTCAGAAGGAGTTGAGCGGGATGGGGGGGAGGAGGGGGGGCAGAGGTCTTTTATCTTTCAGGCAGTCCTGACCCCATCACCCCTTTACTTCGTGTCAAAGTCTTTGTGGATGTGGCTCCTGGCTTTATTGCCCTTGTTTGTTTGTCTTTGGCTGTTATCTCAGCAAGTCCTTTCCTTCCATCTGTCCCATTCTTCCAATTGGTCTCCATTGCCCTCTCTTATTTCCCCCCATTCCTTATCTGTCGCCCTGTCTGGCGGACTGTGGCAGTCAGTCCTTTTGCACTGTTTACCCAGTCGGCATATGGCAGGCTTCAGTCATCAGTCAGTCAAGCCACTGCCACAAGAGCCTCGAAGGGGGTCTGGCTAATTGACCACATAGGAATTGCCCATTAATTCTCTTCCTTTTCCTGTTCTAGCAAGAAAATAACTGGAAGAGAACTTGGGCTTATGGGACGGGCTTTAAACCTTTCCAATAGAGGCGTTTTCAACCTGTTTAAGTGGCATGGCCATCGATCAGACCCTGCCCTCAGAACTGCATGTAGGATCTGTTATTCTTTACCTTGACCCAAGCCTAACTAGAGGGGAATTCTCCAGTTTCCTCTGCTTTCTCCCCATCCAGACAGCAAAGGGGGAGAGTGGGAGAACCATTCAGTGGCTCAAGCTATGGTTACCTCCACAGGACATTGGTAGCAGGAGCAGTGTCGGGCTGAGTGGCGCCGCGTTTACCTGTGATAACTGGTAGCGTTCGCATTCCCCGGCACAGCTACTGCCCACATGGGCCAGATGTTTTGAACATCAGTTGCTTAAAGCCAAGTCGGAGTGAACTCAGTCCCATGACATTAACTGAGAGGGATCGAGTTGCAGTGTTTTTCTAAAGGAACAAAGCCCAGGATTAGAAATAATCATAATACTTTATAAAAACACATGCAAGGGCAAGGGAGGCACGAGTGGCCTGGGATTTGACAGAACCATAACCAAAAGTGCTAACACAAGCTTATAACAAGCAGGCTGGCAATGCAGTGAGGATATAGTAAGTGTCTGGGGCTCGCAGAATTCAGCTGTAGCTCTTTTTTTTGAATCCTTAAGTAACGGTGTGGTTGGTCCTTCACAGTCGTAGTTTGATCCAAGACAAGTGCTTAACTCCCAGCCTGTAGCTTTTACATTGTGTGATGAGGGATTGCCTCAGTAAATTGAGCTCCAAGGAGCAGAACTAAAGCTTCTCTGTTTTAAGGACTCACTCCATTGACTTTCTTGGGAGCTGAATTGGCCTCCATGTGATTTAGCCATTAAACCAAATTGAATCTTCACTAGCTGTCAAAAGCACTAGATTTAAGTTAGATCAGGAGCAACCAGTTGTTGTAGAACTATGACCTCTTGCTGTTGGTCCAGAATATAGTCATAGGCAGAAGGTTTTGCTCACAGTATGCTCAATTGCCTTAATCATCCGCTCCTTGGCAAGCAAATGCAGAGAGCTAGGGAGCTTTCTTCTGTGTCAGAAATGAAACCTCAGTGTTTGGCTGCTTTGTTCAGCAGAAAACTTGGCTGGAAGACATTTTGCTATCTTCTTCAAAACATCCTAGTTTTTTCTAGTTTTCCTGAAAATCCCCCACTAGATACATCTGGTGGTGATTTTGCAGCTAACGCCAAACAGCTCTGCTTGACCCATGGGATCTGACAGGGGCACTGCCCTGCAAACGTGCAGGACGCAGGATGGTCATGGCAGAGCAGAGGCGAGCCTAATGGTGAGAGCATGAGGAGCAAAGGCTGGGTAGGGGAAAGCTCCTGTAACATGGAGTAGGTCTGACTGTGTGGGGGTGCCAGCTCTTGGCTTTGCAAACCCTGTCAGTGCTTGTGAGTGCTGATGGGATCTCACAGAATCATAGAATAGAGTCATAAAACGTTTTGGGTTGGAAGGGGTCTTTAAAGGTCATCTAGTCCAACTCCCATGCAGTGAGGAGGAACATCTTTAACTAGATCAGGTGGCTCAGAGTCCTGTCCAACCTTTCCAGGAATGTGGCTTCTACCACCTCTTTGGGCAACCTGTTCCAGTGTTTCACCACAATAATTGTAAAAAGTCTTTTCCTTATATCTAGTCTAAATCTGCTTTTAGTTTAAAACCATTACTCCATGTCCTGTTGCAACAGACCCTGCTAAAAAGATTGTCCCTATGTAGCATGCAGTTTTGTACCTGCCTCTGAAATTAATGGAAAGAGCAAATCCAACTTCCATTTTCAAGGGTTTTTGAGCTTTGTTATTCTACAGTATTTTTCAACATGTCTCTCTCCTTGCAGCTGGTGTGGCAAGGAGGCAAGCAACCATTGTTATCCTGCTCTGCTCAGGGTTTAATGCTCACTGGCCTGAAATGTCAGGACTATGTGTTAATTTTGATGATGGATTTTCAGGGGTCTGACGCACCTACAGCCCCCGTAGACTCCTGAAAACCTATCTTGAGAAAAGACAGCACTAAAAGCTTGCGTTTGCGATTTAAAACTTAGGCCCTCTTGCATGGCGAGTGCTTTTAAGTGCAGGGAGGAGTCTGGACACAAGATGGCGCAGGCCTGCAGGGAGGCCTCGCAGCTCTGCCCTGTTCGTCGAGGAGGTCGCCTGGTAACTCCCCGAGCAAAGGTGACCTCTCTTTCCAGGGTAGAGCTGATCATCTTCCCCACTGCCACCTCTGCTTGCTCCTCTTTGGAAAGCAGTGACTCCTCCGGACACTGCCCGTGGACAAGCTCCTCTCAGCAGAGATGGAAGGAAAAGGTGTGGGCCCAGGGATTGGTTTCAAGAGGATGCAGATGTATCCCTACAATGCCAGCATCAGTTCCTGGTGCAAGGTGGTAGGAAATGGGCAGGTTCCTAGGTGTTCCCTTTTTGCAGCTCCGGAGGGGAAAAACATGCAATACCATGGTGGTCTGTGAGACCAGG
>NW_009729473.1:0-339 GCF_000703405.1 Apaloderma vittatum | reverse complement strand
GAGTCCATGGGAAGAGGACTCGTTCCCTTCTTTCCTGCTCTTGACCCTGCTGTCAAGTCAGAATTCTGCCAGAAGAAAAGAAGGTGGGGTGGGGAAGTCATGTTTGGAGGCAATGTGACCAGAAATGGAAATATTTAGGGAACACGAACGCAGCAGTTGCAGGAGGAGGAAGAAGAGTCTTTTCTCTCTTCCAAAGTGCAAAATGACAGAAATTGGGTGACAATCAAAGCAGTTAGGAAAACACGATGAATTCGTTGTAATTAAGCCAGCTGCTGGTGCAGCAGGAGTAAACACAGTTTTGCCTGATTGCATTTCTTTTTCCACAGGCCGTGTACAAGC
>NW_009729472.1:0-225 GCF_000703405.1 Apaloderma vittatum | reverse complement strand
TGGTTCTCCAACAGAAAACAAATCTGCCAGCCAGGCCCTCGGGGTCTCGCTCTCCTGGGATTTACCCCTCCAGCACCAGCTCGTAGCTGGCCCTGCCACCGACACCCCCTCCCCCGACATCCCCAGGCGCGACCCTTCATCCTTCCAGGTGGGGGGGACCACCCCATGAATGCAGGGGGCTGCACCTCGACATGCCAGGGTGACCCAGGGAGGGGAACTGCTGGA
>NW_009729471.1:0-948 GCF_000703405.1 Apaloderma vittatum | reverse complement strand
GTGTCTGGTAGTTTGGGATAGTTGTTTGTGTTCTGTAGCTTGGGGGGTGAATTTCAGAATTGCTTTTTCCAGAAGGGAGGATGTGCAAGGTGTGGGAGAGCACAGCGGGAGGCCAGGAGCTGCTCGCAGACTGGTTGGTGCTGGATCAGAGGCACCAGGCAGAAGAAGAAGTCAAAACTCCATGGCAGAGGAAGACTTGGAGCCTTCCTCCAGGAAATCACCAGACCTGAAGACCACCAGAGGACTGCAATGCACATGCAAACTGGGCAGGGACTTATGTCAATGATGCCATGAATATGCATGTTGACAACCCCTATATGTCAAAGTTTCTCTGTTCCCCTGTGCACGTATTTTTGGTGGAGATATCCCTTATGTGCCCAGCGCTGTAATAACGAATACCTGCTTAATACCTTCGGGTAGTGAGTTTCTCCAAGTCAACCCAACCTAAACCTCCTCTGGCACAACCTGAGGCCATTTTCTCTTGTCCTGTCGCTTGTTATCCAGGAGAAGAGATTGACTCCAACTCGCTACAACCTCCTGTCAGAGCAAAAAGGTCTCCTCTCGGCCTCCTCTTCTCCAGCTGAACACCCCCAGCTCCCTCAGCCGCTCCTCATCACACTTGTTCTCCAGCCCCTTCCCCAGCTCCGTCGCCCTTCTCTGGACACACTCCAGCACCTCCATGTCTTTCTTGCCATGAGGGGGGAAAATATGAACAGTGGATTCGAGGTGCGGCCTCACCAGTGCCAAGCACAAGGGGAAAATCCCTGCCTTACTTCTGCTGGCCACATGATTTCTGATCCAGGCCAGGATGCACCCCCGCCGCACTCACAAGCGTTCGCACCGCGCTACTGCTGACAGAAACCCACTACCGGCTGCTTTTGCCTCCGAGGGTCACAATCCCTCCTCTGCCCGTCCCCGCCCCGGGGGCCGCACCGGCCCGGCCGGCTC
>NW_009729470.1:9586-22171 GCF_000703405.1 Apaloderma vittatum | reverse complement strand
CCAAATGCTAGTTTAGAAAGCCAACACTGGTCGATGAGCAAAGTTGGCCAAGTTTGGATGCTGAGTGGAAGTAGCGTACCGCATCGAAACCCCGCCACCTATGTATTTTGTAGATTATTAGGAGAAATACGCCTAAATTGTCACTAATGCTGCAATTACTAGGTGGTGGTAACAGTTACGGCATCATTGGATCAGTCTGTTAAAATTAGATATGGCTCTCATGTGAATTATTATGCATGGGCCTTGCAGGTGTGTGAGGTTTAGGTGCTCTGAATTGAGTCAGTGGTCGTCACCTCCCACTGCCACATTTATCACTAATTCTACAATTACTGGTTAGTAATAACAGCTACCAGTCTACTAAAATGAGCTTCACAACTCTCACGTAAATTAGCACATACGCTCCTCGCAGGTGCGGGGGGCGAGTTTTTGGCACTCTGAATTGAGTCAGAAGACATCACCTCCCTCTGCCGCGTTTAATTTTGGCTCGCTTTCAGCCTCTCATCAACAATTTTTGATGTTTTGGTACCCTCTAATCTCCATAACGGCTAGAAAAGCCCTGCTTAGGTTCAGTTGCACACACTCTCAAGGATGAACAGCTCATTAAAATCTTCTAAACAACAGCCTACTTGCTCTCTCCAGGTGCACACTACTAACCAGCTGAAAAATTTGTCGCCTCTTCCCATCCTTGAGGTAGTATTCTCTGAAAGACCAGTTTAACCCTCTTAAGGCAGTAGAAATTGTTCTGCCATCCTTAGAGCAACAATAGCAACTAGACTGTTGTTTAGAAGGTTTTAACAAGCTATTCATCCTTGGGGGTGTGTGGCATCAGACCTGAGCGGGGCTTTTCTAGTCAAAACCCCCTTTATGGAATTAGAGGGTACCCAAATGTCAAAAATTGTTGATGAAAGGCTCAAAGTGAGCCAAAATTAAATGCGGCAGAGGGAGATTACAACCACTGACTCAGTTCAGAGTGCCAAAAACTTGCCCCCCCACCACGATGAGCATGTGTGCTAATTTACATGAGAGGTGAAGCTAATTTTAATAGACTGATCCAATGATGAGTGTAACTGTTATCACTAACCAGTAATTGTAGAATTAGTGGCAAGTTAGGCATGTTTATAGTAATAAATTACAAAATCAATGTCATGTATGTCCTATGCTCCGGCTTGCACCCAGTGCCCCTTGTCCTGTCATTCTGGACATCCATTTACATGAGAGGTGAAGCTAATTTTAATAGACTGATCCAATGATGAGTGTAACTGTTATCACTAACCAGTAATTGTAGAATTAGTGGCAAGTTAGGCATGTTTATAGTAATAAATTACAAAATCAATGTCATGTATGTCCTATGCTCCGGCTTGCACCCAGTGCCCCTTGTCCTGTCATTCTGGACATCCCTGACAAGAGCCTGGCTCCATCCTCCTGACACTCCCCCTTGAAGTATTTATAAACATTTATGAGGTCACCCCTCAGGCTTCTCTTTTCCAGCTGCAGAGCCCCAGCTCCCTCAGCCTTTCCTCACAAAGGAGATGTTCCATCCCTCCATCATCCCTGTGGCTGCGCTGGGCTCCCTGTCCCCCTTAAGCGGAGGGGCCCAGAACTGGACACAAAATTCCAGACGCAGCCTCACCAGGGCAGAGCAGAGGGGCAGGAGAACCTCACTCGACCTACTAGCCCCAGCCTGGCTGAAAGGCCAGGGTTTAGCCACTCCCCACCAGAAGCAAGCGCCCGCGGGCACCAGCGCATCCGCCTCACTCGGGAGAGATGGCTTCGTGGAGGAGGAGCCCCTCGGCACGGCCTGAGGGCAGCCGAGCCCCGAGGAAATGCAGCTGCAGGGCGGCACAGAGGAGCTGGTGCTGCTCGGCAGTTGGCTTTCCCAGCCCAGCCCCAAAGTGCTGCCCCTGTTCCTTGGATTCACTCCACTTGGTACCTTGTAGGTTTGCACTTTTTTTTAATTCAAAAAGTAATGGGAGAGAGGGAAAACTGGCCCAGAAAGCAGCAGGAAAGACTCGTGTGGAAGCAGCATTAGGGGTCCCAAGCTGCCGGGCTCTACAGCAGTCTTCTGTAAAGCAGCGTCAGCTACAGAGAGGCTGTGGCAGGGGCAGCAATGCACATTCCTCCTGCCAGACACCTGCACAGAAACCAAAAGGAAGAAGGAGATGGCAGACGGCAAGGAAAGGAGTCGTTACAGAGCCCAGGCCAGCATTGCTGGCGCACAGTCCCTGCCCATCCACTGCTGAGGCAACAGGGTAACGTCCAAGCCTGCGGAACTTCAGCTCTTGCCCCAGAGCTCTGTTTCTGGGAAGCCAGTCACCTCTCCCACCTCGCTGAAGGGCTGCGCGCCTTGCGTGAACGTCATTTTGTATCTCAGCCGGATGGGATCCTGTGAAAGAAAGGAACAGACAGAGAGACACCTTAGGACTGCAGATTCCTGGGCCCCCTTCAGCCTCACCCCTCACAGCGACCCAATTTCTGAAAGGGGAGAGTAACAGTTCAGCCATGCAGCAGTTCTGCACAGAACAAGACCTGGATCTTCCCAAGGCACAGAAGGAGCAGCTGGCAGACCTGCATGCCTGGCAGTCCAGGCCTGGGCAGCCTTCTGTCTCATGATGATCCTCCATTGCAACAGAACTGCCACCCATCGCTTGTGCCTTGAGCAGCCTCGTGTTCTTCCAGCTGCAAACATCTGCACAGTGACTACGAGGAGCCATCTCTGCAGGGAACTCTGTATCTCTGAAGAGCTGTGCAGGCCCCAGCAGCAGCCACCGATTCAATCCTATCCTTCAGATTATAGCTCTGGAAAGCTGTTTCCATGGGAAGAACATCTTCATGGTATAGCCCAGACTGCTCTGTCTCTCCCTTGCATCTCCGCCCTAATGGTACTCTCCCCTTCCTTCCTGCGAGTATCCCGCCCGCTGCCGCGTCATCCGCAGCGCTCCACCGAGGGACACGATCCCCGCACACACCTTGTGCGGGTTGGCGAGCAGCAGGACCTGGGACACCACGGCGAGGGGCAGTAAGGGGCTGAAGGCAGGCAGCTCAGAACCAGAGGCTGGCTGTAACTTTATTTTCATGGTCTGAAAGAGAAAATGAACGCTTTTTAGTCCCTGATGAACAAGGGCTGGGGAGTATTATCAAGCCACAGAGCTGGTCGAAGATACGTCAGCCAGATTTTGTCGTTTAATGAAAAGCCTTTCCACAGCCTGCATCTAAAGGCAGATCCTCCTAAATAGACAATTCTAAGCTGCACGTACACAGGCAGAGCCAGTGCCTTACCCAGGAGGGTAACGCAGCATGTCTAGAGCCCTGCCTAGCTGTTGCAAGGCCAGGGACACACATTTAGCATTTAATAACAGAACATTATTTCCAATGAGCAAGGTGAATCCCAAGGAGGAAATGGCAAACCTTCACTTCACGACATTTCTGGGTAGTCCCGTTCTCTGCTACTTGTCACAGGCTTCTCACCTTGGGGACTGCAGCCTGGAACACTATGTCCTTAATTGGCTGAGCTGAGGTGCTCAGCATGGAAAGCACCATCACCAGCACGTCTGGTCGGCCAGGAGCTGGGTCTCTGGAGAAGTGGAGCATGGCCTTGAAACCGTTCCTATCGAACACAGTGAGTGGACAGGTGCTGCCTGACAGAGACAAAAGAAGAATCAGAAACAAAGCATGGATTCCGCTCCCTCCTGAGGGCAAAACAGCAACGGAGGGGTACAGAACACCAAAAAGGAAAGACATATACAAACTTCTACTTCCTCCAGCAAACTCACAGACCAGGCAGCACAGAGCACCTCCCTGTGATTTACATTTTCCTTCAAGGAATCTTGAATGTGTAAATTAGAGATGGGGAGACTAGCAGCTCAGATTTTGAGTCAGCTAAAGATGTGAGGCGTGAAGCCAATACAGATACGATGGGAAAAGTGAAATACAACTGTTCAGCACTTGCAAGACTTAGCCTTCTATGGCCATTGATCGGTAAATCCCTACCTGACTCACCACCCAGCCCTTCCAAATCTGGTAAATCCTTCAGGTGAAAGACTGAAGGCAGAAGACGATCAGGTCAGAATATCTCTGCCCCTGTCTTCTTCCAAAAGCAGCAATGGCCAAGGCTCTGCAGTCCTCTTAAGAGGACATGTCCTGCTCTGAGACACAGGAGTGCCACGTACCCAGGGAACACCCTGTGAAGTGGTTGCAGGGCCAGGCCATACAGTGTTGAACCAAAAAACAGAGGGGGAAAGAACAGCTCTGCTTTAGGAAGTGGGACACCTCCCACCCACGGATATCTTTTAAGCCTCTGGAAAAAATACTGCTTGAAGCTTGATTAAAGGCTTCAAGACCATGGCGCAATCCCTAGCACTTGCTCAGATTCTCAGATACATTAAGCCCTTCACACAACGGCTGTTACTTTTCTCCAGCCGAACATTCTATGATTCTATGACCCACACAGCATGAAGCTACTTTGGCTTGCTGCTCTGCGAAAGTCACAGAAGAGCTCTAGTAAGCAGAGCTGGGGCACACAAATCAATGCACTTACTTGGTGTAATTGAACTTAAAGGGACAAAAAGGTTTTCTAGAGAAGCATCGTGGGAAGCTGCGTGCGAAGAGGCAGCAGGCTTCAGCTCGTAGCCTAGGCTGGAGAACGGAGTGTCTGGCATTGAGCTATTTGGAAGATCTGGAAAGGGCGATTTCATTGGTGATAAATCCCTGAAAAGAAAAGCATGCAGAAAGCTTGTATTAACTGGGAAGACTGCATGATACACACCATCTTCTGCTGTGTCCACTGCTGCCACCAATCCCTCATCCCTTCTGGGTATAAAGAAAGTACAGGTTTACACTCTCTCGAGTTCTTGAGAAAGTTGACAATTGTCTCTATTTTATATGGAAGAAGCTCAAGATCACCCTGTTATTAAGCCATCTGTCTCCCCAAGTCTCTGACCCTTGTAAGGTCCCAGAGTGCAATTACACAAAGTGCAATTAAGAGGCACGTAACTGCTGCTGAGGAGCCCGTGCACGGATGGACAGCTTGCCACCAGTGGCCACCTGCAGTTGAAACGTTTTCCTAAACCTCGCTGCTGCAAAGCAGTATTCCTCCTCTCCAAAGCCTCATCTCCAAAGCCAGGCTGCATTGTGCAGGGTTTGCTTACAAGGATATCTTGGTCCTAGATGGTGGAGAGAGCTGGCCCACCAGGCCCTGACATTCATTCTTCTCTGAAGAGCTGTCTTCCCAGCTCTCCCGCAGTCCCAGCGTTTGAGCAGCGCTCACAATTTCTCCATATCCATTCTGTACAGCAGTCTGAAAAACAAGGCACTTCGGGTTCATGCCTTAGAACATCAGCAAAAACCAGACCTGTTCCACCGAAAAGAACCTCACTTTTAATAACGCTACTTAAAGCCGAAATGAATGTGAGTAATCTGACTGCAGACTGCAGCTGAGAAATTCACTGCAGAGCAGGAGGATTCCAGTTTCCCTTCAGAACAGAGTGGTGTGAAAAAGGGCTGCCAGAGAAAGAGAGATCAGGAATCATGTCTGATTTTTGTGCCTCGTACCTTACGGACTGGAGTTTCTGAGGATCACTCACCTCTGCCAATCCAAAATCAGGTGGGGTGTTCTGTACAACAGGAGAGTTGCTGAGACCTAAGATGCCAAAATGCCACCAATCAATTACGAAAGCCAAGGAGGTTGCATAGGTTCTTCCTTTGCTGTCTGACAACAGGCTAACACCATTAAAGGAACTACGTTCTTGAAAACTTACAACACTGGCTCAAAAGGTCTCTTTTACGACCACCGTTAAAGTCAAAGTTCTCCTATCTGGGTTTAACGCCATGAACCCTACTAACAGGGTAACGTAGTACCAAGGCGCACACACACACCTAACAACTTGAACTCCTCGTCGAGCAGGCAGGCGGAGGTGGTGCTGCCGTGCCGGGAGGCAGGGGTTGTGTCCGCCAGGTGCTCTGTAGGAGACGGCGGTGTCACCTCCAGCTCAGAAAAGTCGATCAGTGTGTAGCTCTTCATGCGTCTTGGGGCTGGCCGGCACACTTTGGAAACAGCAGAAAGAGTTAGAGAGAAATCTCCTGAAAGAAGTGGTGTGTTTATGGGTACAGACATGCCTGAGGGGACTCGTGGGTGAAGAACTTCAGGAGTATTTTCTACCAACCATAAGTAAAAGCAAGTTATAGTTTTCCCGTGTTATGGGATTTTCTTCACATGTACTCTCTGAGAAGCACTTCCTTCCCTGCACTCATACAGGACATGCAGAGCGGTTGTGGAACGCTGCAGGATGCGCTTTACCTGGTGCCTCTGTGGAGCCAGTGGCTGAACCTCCTCCTCCACCATTTTCGTGGCTGCCTACAACCTGCCTGTACTGTGCGAGCGCCTGCACGAGCTTGTCGTTGGCCTGCAGTATCTCAGCTGGAAAACAGAAGAGGAAACAAAGAAAGGGACAGTGCATCCAAGGACTCGCCTGGAGCAAAGCCCAGTGGGGCAATCTCCCCTAAGCTCCTGACTAGCTTTTCATTCCATTTTCCGAAGGGCAGCATTTTGCACTTACATCTGCTGATTTCAGGCTTCTCTCTTATCTACCACTTCGAAATCTGATCCTATCTCTAAAGCACTTACAGCTCCTGCCATCGCTTAGGCATTCTGTTGTTCTCCCCAAGTTTTCCCGAGTGTACTTGAGTCTGTAATCCAGCACTCCACAGCCAAAGAGCCCTGGCTTTCGTGGGTGTGAATGAAATGCTTGAGGCAGAGCTGAGCTCTCATGGTTGCTCTGTAAGATGCTCATTCAGCAAGGCATCACTTCGGTCAGATTTTCAAAGAATACAGGGAAGACTGTGAAATGCAAAGTTTCTGCTCATATCACCCTCTGCAATATGTTAATTAAGAAATTAAAAAAAATATTCTCCCTTCCATGTTGATGGACAGGGAGAAAAGACCTCAAAAGCCTTCAGCTGCCTGAACACCAGAACTCCCCAAACTCTGAAAACCACCTTGGCTGGAAGAAAGTGGATTTACTGCTTCACTTTGGGCACCAAGTGCAACGTATAGCTCCCTCGGAGAGCAGTGGGAGGAGACTTCTGTCACTTCCCACAGGCATGGCTTAAAGGCAAATGTGGAAAGCTTTGCCAGCAGGGTAGCAAGTGCCTAGGCATTCTCCCTCTCAGAGCAAAGGTGGACAAACTTCACTGCAAAGAAATCCAGGAACAGTGTTGGCTCTTACCTAGAGCCTCGTCGTCATCAACCGTCTCGCTGGCAAGGCGAAAGAGCAGCGGCCTGAGCTTCTCACAGTGTTGAAACAGGGTCTGGGGAAGGAAATGTTTCACATGATTGCTCAGGAGCCCCCAGACACTCTCACACTTTTCTGTGTCCATGATCACCTCTAGAAAAGGAAGATGCACTTTCTGCCCAGGTCCAGCCAAAGGCTACCAATGCTGCCTGGTGCTGCGCTCTTAAAAATCCACAGCAGCCTGAAGTACAGCCACTGGAACAAGGCTCTGCTGTGTCTCCTCAGCAATCACAGCCTCTCTGTGCACACACACGTAAGATGGATCAGTGTAAAACCACTCTGTTTAAAGGAAAAAGTATCCAGGTGTGAACAGATGGATCTCAGAGGGAAGTATTACAACCGCTGGTTGCAACTACTGTCAGACAACGCAAAGCCACTTTTGGCTCTCCTCTCAGTTTTAGGGAGCGAGGAGCTGTGGAGGCAGACACTTTTTCAGTCTGAAAGCAGGGTCTCTTCCATCTATAGCAACAGCCCTCCCAGCAGCAGCTGCCTCCAAACTCTGCCATTGCACACAAGTTCTTACCTACAAAAATTCACTTGTCTGAAGTTTTTTAATTTGAGATTCTGGTAGGCATCCTAGTGGAGTTTCAGGTATTTGGAGGCCATAAAGCTGTTCTGACAGCCCTATGGGTGACACCAAGCATTTCTTCAATTCACTGATACTTATGAGCAGCAGAAAACCAGTGAACTCTGGGCAGAAAAAGGGGAATCACAGAAACCATAGCACAGGCTGAAGAACCCACAGCTTTGAGCTTCTCTGTTGAGATCTCATCACACCCATGCCCTCTTATGCAGGAAAAAGAGCATTTACCTGTAGGGTCTCCTGATCAGATTTGGGTAATTCTTGTTTCTTGTAGTTTTCCAGTAATTCATCCATGCGTTTCACATTCTCAGAAACCTCACTGATGGTGTTCACTCTTCGGGACACCCTAGCTGACTTTTCTTGCTCCTTTGATGAACAAGGAAATAAAAGTAGACAATGATTTTGCTAACACAGGCAGCGCACGTGCTTGGCTGGGGTGCCCCGATCACACTTGTTGGTGAGTTGCTTCCTACCCATATCCTACTGCAGGCAGAGGAGGCACGAGGCAGCCCCCAACAGCACCACACCTCCCTGTCATGGGTGGAGATGGAAACCTCCTGCCCTCCTCAGGGCACCCTGGCCACTGTGCTGGTACGTACAGAACTCATTTCATCACAGGCACGAGTAAGACTTCAAAATTACAGTTGGAAGTTGGTGGCTTCTGCCACACAGAGCAGCACTCTCTAAATGACTGCAGGAATTGCATTAAACCAGAGCAGATCTCCTGCTTATGCAGAGAAGTGGGGTGCTCTTTCGGATGGAAAGTGAAAGCAGACACACCAGACATGCTCATAACCAGTGCGCAAAAAAAAAAACCAAAAAACACCCCAGCTCTGTGCAGATGTGGCTTTTTTCCACCTGGGAACTGAGTTTCTTTTTTGGAAACTTTCTGCCAGGATCCCACTCACGTGGAAGCGTCCCACCATATGGGCTCCTGGGTATACCCACCCCCTCCTCCTGGCAATGGCAAAACCGATCCCACGCAGTAACTTTGGAATAACAAACACTAAAAACCGTTCCTCCTCTCGGGCAGCACCATGAAGGTCAGGCCCAGATGACCCCTGGTCAAAACCAGAACTGCCAAGTCCCTTCTCCGGCGGCAAACATGGCTCCTGAGCCCCGGAGCTCCCCACCTCTTGCATCATGCTCTTGATGAGGCGGGTGGCAGCCTGCCGGTCCTCTGCGTGGCGGCTGGGCCTCCCCACCTCTGGCATCATGCTCTTGAGGATGCGGTTGGCAGCCTGCAGGTCCTCTGCGTGGCGGCTCCTCAGCAGCCTGGCCAGGAGCTGTGGAGGGGAGAGCATCGCACAGCAGTGAGCAGCAGTACCCAGGCACTATTCCACAGGCACAGCAGATATAGAGACTTTCTATAATCCTGGAAACAGGCGGGCTCATGCCCCGTCACTTAATCCAGAGTATCCTGCTACAGCTGCCTGCACGCACTGTGTGACTGTTTGGGAATAGGAAGTCTCTGCCTCTGCAAAACTCCTCTAACACCCAGAGAAACCCTCCCTTGGGAAAGTTTAATAGAAGATGATGTTTTTCTGTACAACAGTTGCACTTTTTACTAAGCAAAAATTTCTGACAAAGCATCACAGAATTCTCGAGCTGTTTTAGAGCAAGAAGTATTAGCATTATTCTGAATTAGCATTATTCTGAAGATATTCTGTCTGAAGCAGCAAAAGCTCCTGAAATATGACTGAGTCTGTTTTCTCATCAGTACAAAACAGAGCAGGGGGCAGGGTAGGCATGGAAACCCTAAGGTTTACCTTGGATTTCTCTTCATCTGTTTCAAATATAGAATTCTGAGGTCTCGGAGAAGGGGGAGGTAAAATTTTGTCTTCTGGCAATTTGGGGTCTTCTTTTACAATCCCTGGAAAGGGTAACGGTATCTGTTCAGTGATGCCTGAGCTGTTAAAACACCGATGCTCAACGGGTCTTACCCGCAACATTTTCTCAAAAAGGCTGAGTCACAAATTCGCGAGGGCAGATATCTGTGGCCCGCGGCCACGTGACTTGGAAGGCTGAAAAGGAAACTGAAGTAACAGAACTGAACCTTGTTTCTTCAGCATCTGATAAGCGTCCCGGATTTTAACTTCCTGAGGAAACCAGACTGTCCAACTGAATATTACTTCTGTGACTCTTGACTTGACTTTTTCTGAAGACCAAGTTCCATAGTACTGAAACCAAAACAAAAAAGTAAAGTAAGACCAAGCAGCCAATGGGTTCCCAACACTTTATTCAGTGCTGCCAGCGTTAGCTTGTGGTGTGGGAATCAGCGTGTGCGGCTGTGAACACAGGGAATGCTGCTAAGTGTATGATAATTACAT
Organism: Apaloderma vittatum; assembly: GCF_000703405.1. Classification (NCBI taxonomy): domain Eukaryota; kingdom Metazoa; phylum Chordata; class Aves; order Trogoniformes; family Trogonidae; genus Apaloderma; species Apaloderma vittatum. The sequence goes on along the minus strand of NW_009729470.1, from coordinate 11,972 downwards.
AAATATGACAATCAAAATGAGACCATTTCAAGTTATTGAATCCAAACCCCAAAGTAGGCCGCGTTATTTTAGTGAACACAGTTCTGTGCTTGTCTTTAAATACTTCCTTTAACTGCCTGCGGTGCAAATAGCACGGCTGGCCTCAGCCAGACCCGGACAAACGAAAACTGAACAAACCGAGAAGTGAAAATGACTGGGTTTTTTTCCTGTCATTATTGCCTACAAGCACTCACTTTAATGTATCACAAAAACATCAGGAAAAAGACGAAAGGCACACATAAACGTCCATTTTAACTCATTACATGATACCTGTTCTATCAAAATTCTCTGTAGCGATATATTCTTTGAACTTCACTGTTTCACTGAAATACCTTTACCAAACCTGGGACTGAGGGAAGAGGTTTCGCTGCTTGGTTAAACATTTCTCCGAAATCAGCTTTTTGCACCTCTACCATCGAGGTGATGTAATGGAAAGTGGAGCCTGCACAAGTGGTAAATGTGTGCAGCACCCACTAGAAAGGGGAATCAATTCCCAAGCTGCTGAGATGGGCACTGAAGCAAGTCCCAGGCCCGACAGCTGATGCAGAGAGGAGCAAGGTGTGAAGATCACACAGCCCTGGATAAAACAGGTCTCCATTTTTCATCATGAGAGGCAGTGCCGGGGCACGGAGAGCATCCACCCTGAACTCACAGCTCACTCACGTTCTCAGACTGAACTGCTCGCGTCCCACGGCTGCTTCTCTTCTCAGGAGGCAGCGACTGCACTCGGAGCAAAGTGCTCCACAGCAGGGAGCAGGGATGAACACAGGGAATTTACTGAATGGATCCACGGCAAGCCAGGGCAGCGGACCAGCAGGAAGGGGCTCTGTAGTCAATCCCTTCCAGCCTCCCCCTGACTCGGGTCTGTCACTGCCTGGGGCTGGGAATCCTCTTCCCCAGGGACAGGATGCACGGGGGGCTGCATGAACACATCCATCCGGCAATGGGGGAGTGAGTCCTGCCCATGGGCTGCTGAAGCCCAGTCCCTGCTGCCACCGCCTGAGCTGACCCTGCCCCACAACCCAAAGCCAGGCTGGGCTCTGGTAGGAGAAAGCGTGAAGGAGAGCAGCCTGAGCAGAACAGTTTGGAGGGAGAGTGCAAGAAAAACAATGGAGAGGGTCTGGGCAGCTCCTGGCATCTCTGTCCTCTGCCACTTCCCCAACCAAAGTGCTGTCATTCACTGTGAGGCAAAAGGGCCACAGGCTGAGGGGGCTCAGGAACAATTCCAAGCTCTTCTGGAGTCCCTGACTGTCCCAGCGCTGGGAGAAACCACAAGGAAACAGCTTGTCACAGAAAGAGCCCCTGGCTTACACCGTTTACAGGGGAATTCACGTCCAGTCCTTATGCTTGGAGACACAGAACAAAATCTGCTCTACTTCAGCGTGAGATAGAATTAATCTCATGTATCCAGTTTGCACATCTCATGCAAAATAAGCAGTGTGCCCAGTGTAACTGCAACCACCTACCTTTGGGGAGAGCACTTTAATCAGCTCATTCAGAAACCTGAATTTTGCTATTTCATTGTGAAATCTTTCACCGCAGTTATTCACACAGGTCTCTAGCACCTGCAGAAAACAAAGCAATACCAAATAGAAACCGCACCCACAAGTTTCAGGGATTTTTCAGAAGTTTTGCCATTATAATCCTACAGCTAAGAACTTCCTGATGCTGCATTCACAAACACAAGATATTGAGAATGTGGTGCAGCAAGAACATGCGTTTTTCCTTCATCCAGCCTTCTTAATCAGCATGTTTAAGATCTGTTCTACCTATTACTAATAACTTTTGAGCCATTTTGTTGGGACCACAGGTCAAACAGCAAGAGCTGCAGACCACGGAAGCACCTCAGCTGAGTGACACGGGAAGGAACAACTGCAGCTACTCCCTCTGTTGTACCCTGATTTCTGTATTCCTTGTGCAATGGAAAGTTAAAAGGGAGAGACATCTAAGGTTAAAAAGAAAGGGAGAGACATCTAAGAGAAAAAGAAGAGACAGCTATACTGTCTCTACCCCTCAAACCCTTTCTCCAAGCTACTGCTGCCTCTCTTTTCATGCAGATGAAGGAGCTTACCGTGAGAGCGTGGAGAGCTTCCACCTCCTGAGGCGACTGTATCTTATGTGCCAGCAGCCTTGGCGCAAGCAATGAGCTGGAGGGGAGTACCAGAAGCCGGTCAGACAGCGCACAAGTTCCCAACAAAACGCAAATGCAGCTGGTTTTGCTCAGATATCAGCCCATCCCTTGGCATCAACTTCCTTGCGGAGAGCTGGGAGTGCTCGTTGGGCTCCGTCCCTCCGGAGAGGGGAAATAAGTTGCGAAGAGGCAACCACCTCTCTGCAGTTTCCCTAC